>NC_135329.1:134720643-134928143 GCF_023851605.1 Tamandua tetradactyla | reverse complement strand
ATTATATATGAGGAGCAAGGAAAGAATGACAGCAGATTTCATGTTGAAAACAATGTAAGCCAGAAGACAGTGGACTTCACAGTGACTCTGAAGTATTGGGGGAAGAAAAGAGGCACACCTGTCAATGAGTATTTTTTTTTTTAGGCATGGGCCATCTCCAGGAACCAAGCAATGAGTATTTTGAAATATCTTTCAAAAAATGAAGGTGAAGTATTTTTCTCAGATTCACAAAAGCTGGGGGAAAAAAACAACAACAGCACAACTGCATGAAAAGTAATATGGATAGAAGTCCTTAAGGCAGAATACAAATGATACTGAGTGGAAATCCAGATAAACACAAAGGAAAGAAAAGCACCCAAAATAATTATCAGGTAGGTAAATATAAGACTTTTTAAATCTCCTAAAAGGTAATTTACAGTTTAAAACAAAATTAGTTGAAACAGATTTTTTCATTTGTATCATTTGTAGAAATAAAATGAATAATAATGGTATAAAATCTGGAAAGAGGGAAACTGACGTATAATATTACTTGAAGGCATACTGTGATAAGTTTAAGATGTATACTATAAATTGCAAGCAAATGATAAAAACTTTTTTTTGTTGTTTGCATGGGCAGGCACCAGGAATCAAACCCAGGTCTCTGGCATGGCAGGCTAGAACTCTGCCTGCCGAGCCACCGTGGCCAGCCCAAAAACATTTTAAATGATAAAATAAACTGTTATAGCTAATAAGTTAGCAATGAGACGATTTAGAATCATTAAAAAAATACTAAATTAATCCAAAAAAGACAGAAAATGAGAAAAAGTTCATAAATCATTCATGATTTCAAAGCTATCCAGGGCCACATGAAGCTTACTCTTCCCAGAACAACTTAGAAATCATTTTTCTATAACTTATGATATTTTAATTCTTGATCCAACTATGACTATGTGATCTATAGTGAAGTTAATAATCCAATTTCAGGACTATGTCTCAAAATAGAAAGAAATTTGAGCTACTGTATATTTAAATTTTTCATCACAAGATGAAATATATTGTGTAGAAAATAGTACAAATATCCATCTGTGTATAGCAAGCTAAGTATTAGGTACACTAGCCAAGGCATACATTTAACTGAGAAAAGCGAATATGTTCTTGGTGTGGAGAGTTGGAGGTGGGAGAGTGTCAGTTCAAGAAAGCTTTATTGAGCAGCTGCTTTGAGCCAGACACTGAATTCACCCCCAGGAATACAGAGGGGATCATTTCAACCTGATCTACTCCATGGATTCATTATCAGCAGTCAGTAATCATTTAATATCTGATACTTTTTTAAAAAATAAATATTCCTGAATTTATAAGATGAATGTTCCCTAGATCTAAGATGATAGATATAGGAAAGGATTAGAAATGAATTACGGAGAGATCAGGACCCAAGCCAACATATATTCTTACAATATCCAAGGGGAAGAGATTAAGGCAACCATACTGTTTAGTCTGATGATTTCTTTCTCCCACTTCCTCAGCACCCCCATTAATCCTCTCTGAATTGGCTTTCTGTGGGAATACAGTGTCTCAATGTGGCAGCTTCAAAGCAGCTCAATTATTTTACAGTGCTAGGCAGTAGACCTATCTGTCTGGAATTCTGGCAGCTGAATTTCTGCCAAAGTGTATTATACCCCCTCAGTAGAAGCCGCATCAAACTGCCCTGTCTTCCAGGGATTCTTCTAAGCACATGGCAGACTGTTGGTAAACGAAACCAGAACAATGCAACTTAGTTAAGCCCATGATTCCCTGTCATTATCAGCACTATGCAATAACCAACTGAGGAAACTGGCCCTTAGTCTTAAGATCCTTAAAGCAATGGAGTGCTGAAGGAAGGACAAAATCTATTTATTTATTTATTTATTTATTTATTTTATCTATTTATTTTTTCTACCTAGCATCTATTTACCACTTGCGCGAAACCTGGGTTGGCCATCGCCACGAATAAAGGACGTGACAGTAGAAAAGAAACAAACAAAGAAAGAAAGAGACGAAGAAGAAACAACAGTACAAGCAGCTCAGGAAGGAAAACACGAAAAGAGCTGTAAACCTCCCGGTCTCCTAAAGAAAAGAAGCAAAGCAGCAGAACAAAGAAAAATCAAGTCTGTCAGTTCACACCGCAATTGAGGAGAGGGTGCATCGTTCCTGGAAGTACTGCAATACCAGGTCGATGTGTGGAGTGGACGGAGCAAGCTCCTATTCCATCTCCCTGCCCCAAAAATCCATTTAATACATTGTCCTCGGATAGAGGACGTATCAGATATTAAACTGATAAGAACAGATACTACACTTGATCTTAGCCAAAAGGCCAGGAAGCGATGGGGACAAAATTTAGAAAAAAAACTTCAAATGACCTCTTTAATTGTCCATCTCTTGATGACTTTTCTTTATACAATAAATGATCCCTGTTGGGTAGTGTTAGGAATACAAGTCCAAGCAGGTAGAAATTGGGCTGGGTAGGTAGAAGTATTAGCAAGAGGACAGAGATCAACAAGTTTATGTGCTAAAATGAGAGTCACAATTGCTTATTTAGCCATTCTCTCCTTCCTTCTTCTTGGTCCAGTCTTAGTTTTGGGCAGGTGTCTAGGATTTTTGTGGCCATGTTCAGGGAAGGCTAGACTCACCCAAGCCCAGGGGTCAGGGCTAGTGTAGTCTAGGCCAATCACGGCAAGACAGTGGTTTAGACAGTAGCATAAACACAACTTTGGCCATAAACTTGACAGAAAGTCTGCTTAGGAGGAGGTAGTGAGAGGGTGAAGGGGGCACTCTTCATTCTTAGAAAAGACACAAGGAAACCATGTCCCTCTACTCCTACGACCATTGAGATGATGCCCACATGTGGAGAGGACAAAGCCAAGAAAATAAAAAAAAGAAGGGGAACCACAAAGAAAACATTGAAAAATATACAGAAATAGAAATGAAAAGGGGGTCAGTCAGATACAACCAAAAAAGATCAAGTATACAGAATAGGGAGTTTCAATAAAGTCAAAGAGAGGCAAAAATAAATAAATAAGAAAAAGCTAGGACATATAAAAAACAGAGGACAAAATGGCTGAAGTAAATATTACTTTTACAGTAATAACTCTGAATATTAATTGATTAAACTGCCCAAGCAAAAACACAGGTCAGCAAAATGGATTCGAAAGCATGAAAAAGTATATGTTGTTTACAAAAGACTCGCCTTAGACACAAAGACACAAACTGAACATGAAAGAATGGAAAAGAATATTCCACACATACAATAACCAAAAAAGAACTGGAATGGCTATACTAATACTGGATAAAATAAACTTTAAGTCAAAACCTGTTCTAAGAGACAAAAAGGACACCATATATCAATAAAAGGGGCAAACAATCAAGAAGAAATAGCAATCATAAATTTCTATGCACCTAACCATGGTGCCCTAAAATACATAAGGCAAACACTGACCAGACTGAAGGGAGAGATAGAGACCTCTACAATAATAGTTGGAGACTTCAACACACCTCTCTCATCAATAGATAGAACTTTCAGGCAAATAAGAAAACAGAGAACTTGAGTAATATGATAAATGAATTAGACCTAATAGACAAATATAGTGCATTGTACCCCAAAACAGCTAGATATACTTTCTTCTCAGTGTGCATGGATCACTCTCCAGGATAGATCACGTGATGGGTCACAAAATAATCTCAATACATTTAGAAAGTTTCAAATCATGCAAAGTGTCTATACTGACCATAATGAATGAAGCTGGAAATCAATAACAGGTGAAGAGCTGAAAATTCCAAAAATATATGGAAGTCAAATAACACCCTATTTATAATCAGTGGGTCAAAAGAATAATTGCAAGGGAAATCAGTAATATATTGAGACCAATGAAAATAAGAACACACCATATCAAAAGGTATGGAATGCAGTGAAGGCAGTGCTGAGGGAGAAATTTATAGACAAAACACTTACATTAAAAAGAAGATTCCAAACCTCCCCCACAAAAAATTCAACAAATGGGGAGTGGAAGGGTAGTTCAGTGGTAGAAGTCTCTCCTCCCATGTGGGAGACCCAGGTTCGATTCCTGACCTGTGCACTTCCCCTCCAAAAAAGAAAAAATCAACAAATGGTGCTGCAATACAGGATAACCACATGGGAAAAAGAATGAAATGTGACCCCCATCACACAGCATACCAAAAAAAAAAAGCTCCAACTGACCACAGCACATCAAAATAATTACAAACAGTGCTCGCTTCAGCGGCACATATACTAAAATTGGAACGATACAGAGAAGATTAGCATGGCCCCTGCGCAAGAATGACATGCAAATTCTTGAAGCATTCCATATTTAAAAAAAATAAATAAAATAAAATAATTACAAACATGATCAAGTGAGTTTTATTTCAGTATGAAAGGGCGGTTCAACATAAGAAAATCAATTAATGTAATACACCACATCAACGAAATGAAGGAATAAAAAAACACATGAGCCTCTCAATTGTCACAGAAAAGGCATTTGATAAAATTCAGCACCTTTTCTTGATAAAAACACTTCAAAAGGTTGGAATAGAAGGAAACTTTCTCAAAACATAAAGGGCACATATGAAAAATCCAAAACTAACATCATATTCAATAGTGAAAGTCTAAAAGCTTTCCCCCTAATATCTATAACAAGACAGAATGCCCACTGTCACTGCTGTTATTCACATTGCACTGGAAGTTCTAGCCAGAGTGATTAGACAAGAAAAAGAAATAAAAGGCATCCAAATTGAAAAGGAGGAAGTAAAACTTTCAGTATTTGCAGATAGCATGATTCTATATATAGAAAGTAAAAAAAAATCAACAATAAAGCACAAGAGCTAATAAACTCAGCAAAGTGTCAGGGTACAGAGTCAGCAGGCAAAAAGCCATAGTGTTTCTATACACTAGTAATGAGTAATCTGAAGAGGAAATCAGGAAAAAAGTCCACTACAATAGCAACTAAAAGAATCAAATATCTAAGAAAAAAATAAACCAAGGATGTAAAAGAGTTGTACACAGAAAATTGCAAAGCATTGCTAAAAGAAATCAAGGAAGATCTAAATAAATGGAAGGCCTTCCTGTAAACATGGATCGTATGACTAAATATCATTAACATGTCAATTCTACCCAAATTATTTACAGATTCCATGCAATCCGAAGCATATGAAGAGATGCTGAATATTAGTACCTATCAAGGAAATGCAAATCAAAACCACATTGAGATATCATTTCACATCTGCTAGAATGGCTACTATTAAAAAAACGTAGAAAATTACAAGTGCTGGAAAGAATGTGGAAAAATAGAAACACTCACTCATTGCTAATGGCAATGTAAAGTCGATGTGGAAGACAGTTTGACAGTTCCCCAGGAAGCTAAATATAGAATTATATCATATGACAATCCCACATCTAAGAATATACCCAGAGGAATTGAAAGCAGGGACTTGAACAGATATTTGCAAACCCATGTTCATAACAACATTATTCACAATTGCCAAAAGATGGAAGCAACCAAAGTGCCTATCGACTGATGAATGAATAAACAAAATGTGTTATATGCATATGATGGAATATTATTCAGCTGTAGAAAAGAATGAAATCCTGATGCATACTCCAACATGGCTGAACCTTGAGGGCATTACACTGAATGAAACAAGCCAGACACAAAAGGACAAATATCGTATGATCTCACTGATATGAACTAATCATAATAAACCCATACAGTTAGAATTTAGAATATAGGCTACCAAGTTATAGATTGGGAGTAAAGAATGGGAAGCTGATGTTTAATTTGTACAGAATTTCTATTTAGGTTGATCATAAAGATTTGGAAATGGAGGATGGTGATGGTAGCACATAATTGTGAGTGTAATTAACAGCACTGAATTATGTATATGAATGTTGTTCAAGGGGAAGTTTTGCATCTCGTGTTTACTAGAATGAAAGAAGATAAAACATAGGACTGTATAACACAGTGGACTTTGTTGTGGACAATGGATTGCAGTTAATAATACAAGAATGCTCTCTCATGAATTATAACAAATGTATGACACTAATACAAGATATTAGTGATAGGGTGATATGTGGGAAGAAGATATACCTAATGTAAACTATGGACTATAGTTAATAGTGCTGTTTTAATATTCTTTCAGCAATTGTAATAAAGTCACCACACTAATACAGAGTATCAAAAATTGACTGATATATGGGAATACTGTATTTTTTTACATTACTTTTATGTAAACCCATAATTTATCTAACTAAAAAATAATAATTTTTTTTAAATTACAGTACAAAAAATGGAAGTAGAGCCAGGATCATCATTTAGCCTATCTGAAGACAGCCCTGCCTAGAGAAATTTTTCTTATCTTATGAGACCTTAGTTCTTAGGCCTGTTCACTAGGGTTTTTTGATACCTGCAGCAGAAAGTATTCTGATAGTTTTTTTTTCTAATACAGTTTTGATACAGTTTTCCAGCTCACTTATTTCATAGGGGAAGAAACTGAGCCAAGAAAGTGACAACAAGGCCATATAGATAATTAACAGTAAAGCAGGATTAAATTAGCAAGCCATTTTGCACATTTTGTACTGAACAAATTCAAAATTAGATTGAAATATCAACTTTAGATGCACCCACATATACATGATTAATTATTAATAATCATTTTTACCCAGACAAATTTCCATCATCACTGCTACTTGAGTCACTACTACTCACCGGATTTTCTAAGAATCCTGAAAATTCATATAGTATTACAGTATGCTCTCAAGGATGATATTCAAAATATTCAACAGTTGAAATAAAAATAAAGCCAATCAATCAGAAATGTCACTGGTTAACCTCCCAGGATAGGGGTCTGGAGGTGTTTGTTTTTCAGGATTTACTCAATTGCTGGAATATGGGGATGCCCGAAAATCTGAGGAAGAGGGTGGAGGCCAGGGGACTTCACTGAGAGGGAAAACTGATTCAATATCTGAAAAAATAGTTTGGCTGGACCGCTGCATACTGGCTGGCTATCAGTCCTGGGTTCCATACAATATAGCACCTAATAATCTTGAGTGTATTTATCTTATCCACACTCTTTGAAAACAAGTTAGATCTTAACATATACTTGTTCTATATAGACTATAAACTATATAGACTATAAATTCTTTGAGAACAAGTGTAAGATCTGACATTCATTAGATTTATTTTGTATTACCAATAGCATTTGGCACATAGGGGTTTCATAGTTAATGAAAAATGTTTTTCCAAAATGCTAAACTATTAATGAAGGAAAAGTCACATTCTCTAGTGTCAATTATTCATCCTACAAATTTTCATTAAATGCTACTGTCCAGGAATAGAACTGAGTGTTAGAGAGAGGAAGAAAAAATGAATATTGCTTCAAGAAAGCCATAAGTTTTATTAAAAACATACTCAGATCTCGTCTCCTTAAAATCTTGAAAAACCAGATGGTATACATGAGCGCATAGGCTGGGGGCATAGGCAAGGGCCTTTGGAATGTACAAATTTTGAGGAAAGTAGAGGACTCCTAAATAGTTGCATTTCCTCTGCTCTTCAAGGTCACTAAACTTTCCAACAGGAAACTCTAATTATCATTGCTGGCTTCTTGCCTTCCTTGTCTTTCTTGTGGTATTTTACATGGTGACCATCACTTTCCTGTTATTATTTCTTCCTACTTTTCTAGTCACGTTGCTAATCCTTTTATTGGCTTCTACTCTTTTCCTGAGTCCACAAAGACATGTTCTCCAAGATTTTACTGCAAGGGTTCTTTTCTTACTTGTGTGGCCTATCTCTTGATGACTTACCTGCCATCAATGATCACATTTACTCAGTTGGCTCCCAAATCTACAATACTTATCAGGCTGCTATGGCAAATACCCTACAGTGGACTGGCTTAAAGTACAAATGTTTCTTATTTCATGGTTTTGGAGGCTAGAAGTCCAAAATCAAGTTATCAGCAATGCTATAATTTCTCCTCAAAGTCTGTAATGTTCTGTTGCTTAATTACTACAATGCCTGGCGTAACTTGGCTTGCATTTCCACCTCCCTTCACATGCTGATATCCCTGATCTCCTCCGGTGTCCTTCTGTGACTCCTGTCTTCTCTTAATAAGGCCTCTGGTAATACATATTAAGGCTCACCCTGGTTCAATTGGGCCATACCTAGATAGGATCTTAGAAGATCCTATTCACTAAAAAGTCCCCACCTTAACTGATAATATATCTTGAAAGGGTTCTATTTAAATAAGCCCATACTCACAGAAATGAGCATTAATAACATATTGTTTGTTGGGTTCATGATTCAATCCACCACATCGATCATCGGCCTCAGCCTTTCTTCTCAGTTTCAATTCTTCACTACTATCTTCCCCCATGACATGTCGATATATCCATTCAGTACATCCAAGCCAACCCTTCAGCCTGAGTAAACAACTTCTTATTATGGAACAACCACCCTTCAAGTCATCCTGTTTTGCAGCCTTGAATAATTCTTTATTCCTCTCTCACGCATCTAGGACCTTTGTCAGATAGTCCCAGGTTGAAACCTAGTATTCAGCACTTAGTAGCCAAATGAACTTGGATATCTTAATTAATGCTAGAATATCAATTCCATCAACTCTGAAATGCAAATAATATTTCCCAGCTTCAAGAATTGAGAGAAAGACTATAAATAGAATAGTTGATACACAACAAGTGTTCTTTTCCCTTAAATTCATCCATTAAATCAATTGCCTTATCTAAATGATGCTGTTTATATCCTTCAAACCTGCATTAAAACTTTTTAAATTTTTCTCAATTGAATAAGATATTTCACTTATCTGAGTCTTAACAGAATTTTGCTTGTTTTTTTCTGATAACACTAACCCTAGTTTGAAACTGCTGGTTTTACCTAACTAGATTTTTTTATTTTCCAGATTTGCTCTATTCAATATGCTAGCTATTCCCGTGTAAATTTGTGGCTATCCAACATTAAATATAAATTAACCAAAATTAAGTATAACTAGAAATTCAATCGTTCAGTTGCACTAGCCACATTCCAGATACTTGATAATTACACGTGACTACTGGCTACCATAACACATATACTACTATGTATTATAGTACTTTATAATAGATTCCCATCATGTAGGTTAACGTCTTCTTTGATGACAGGAACTATACTATGTATTTTATTCATTTTCATCATGTCCTCTATCACCCCTTGTACTTGGCAAGCACTTTAAAATGCATATATGAATGGATTTATATGAATGGATCTCCAAAGGATGCCTTTAAAAATCTCAAATTTTATCTACTACGTAAATCATATGTGACATTCTGTGCCCCCAGAATACCATATAGCACATTTTTTTCAGTAATTTACTATGGCTTTTGTAATTTATTATTAGTGTTTTCTAGAGTAATTTTCTCTAGCAGTAAGATGACTTGGCTTAAAAAAATGTAAGTTAAAAAAGTTGTTTCTATCATGGAAAGTATTTGAAGTGAGTAGTACAGTTTGACTAGTTCACTGCAGTGGTTAATGCCATGGGTTGTCTTGTAGAGTCCAAGGGAAGTCCATTGGAGGATATGGTCTGATAGATAGCATAACTATAGTTCAGACGATAATCCTGAATCTTTGGTGCATTTTCAAATAACTAGTAAACACCATATGCTCTACCCTTAACGAGATTTTGTTCAAGTCTAGCATTCACATTTTACTTTCCTTAGACTACTGACCCATGGGGTGCATGATAAATTTTTGTCAATTTAGAAAAATGTAATTAAACATTAAGAAAAGCAAGAGTCCAGGGAAAGAAAGTTATGTACAACAACAGCTACTGCAAGAGTACAGACCCTCCATACCCTGCTTTCCAATCTTATATCTTATCTTCAATCCTCAACCCCAGCCTCCAACCTTCTCTCCAGTAGGGTTGATCCCCTCCTTATGCCCCCTGTCATGCAGAATTCACCCTTCCTACTTTTGACTTGGCTAATTGTAGCCTATTGCCAAATAATTAAAAGTAAACAGCGTTTTTCCTTCTACTTTTTGGATTTGCATCAATGTCAGTGCAACCTGTTCCATGACTAATCTCCAAAGAAAGGGACTGTATCCTCTTTCAATACTTAAGTCAACTGCCATAGGCTTGTTTCAACCCTAGTAGAAAAGGGAAAAAGAAATTTAATACCCATGTCAATACATATTTGTGTGAATTCTGCAGGAATGAATAATATCTATAATTCCACTCATTTCTCACAATCTAAGGACTATGAGAGGAATCTACATAAGGGTCTAAAATATAAGCTATGCATTCTTATTGTGGACATATTTTCAAGTTGTATACTGGCAAATGGTTAAAATGGGAAATTTTGAGTTTTATATATATATTACTGTAAAATTGACTCAATAAAATAAATAAATAAATATATGCATGCATACATGAAAATGACATGTTGATAGATTTTTCTCTATATATACTGAATACATGCTGAATTAAAATGTAATGAATGCCTACTACACTTATCACATACCAGATCCTGGGTTAAGTGCTTTGATATATATTATCTTGTTAAATTCTTGCAGGAACCCCGTGGAGTATTTAATCCTACATTCAAAGCTGTGGAAATGGGCATTAGGAAAGTTAAGTAGGTCATACAACTAGCTAATGGCTATGCTAATTTGGTGGCAGGAATACAGCTGTCCTATTACAACGACTGTAGAACAGAATTTTTAAAAAAAGGTAAAATTAAAACAGTTTTCAATAGACTTCTATTACAGAAGGCAAACATAACAGCAGAAACTGTCTGAATACATTGTTTATCTGTTACCATGTATTTTAATTGAATCCATATTGCATTAATTGAGAATTGATTCTATGAAAATCATACCATTGATTAGTGGCAGCCCAAGCTTAAATGAAAAGGCCAGACAAGGAGGAATTAACAATATTAAATATTTGTGTTGCTATGTAGAGCATTTAATGTATCCAGCCCAACAATCTGTTCAGTTAGAAGTTGTCAAAAGGGCTTGCAAGTGATTGACTTTGCATCAGGTCATACAATATGCCAATGCTCTCACCACAAAAAAAAATATCTCAAGGCACCAGGAATATGGTGCTTACTCGGCCTTCATATTATAGGCTGAACAGCATTGAAGGTACCTTTCATTTTATCCACCATACAACATACCCTTGCCATTCTTAGGAGGTTGAGGTGAAGGTAAAAAAAAAATTTAAGGTCAAAGCTGGCTAACCATGGTAAAAGCTGTTTAGCAATATAATTTATAGGGAAAATGTTATGGTTTCAAGGAGTGACATGCGTCATCTTCCCACATGAAACTATGTAGAATGTAATTTTACACTTGGGTAAATTCTCAAGGCAGAGCACAGAGATCTGACTGTGGGATGCCCATTAACGTCAGAAGGCGTCAAGGGGCTCTGTTCCTCATGTCCCTTTTAGAGATGCACCTGTATCTGCCTGCCGTGATAGGAGTCTATTCTTTTTCTAGAAATTCTGGGCACTGATGTTAACCAGTATCTGATTGTGGACATTTGCATGTTGGGTCTTAGTATTGTCTATGGCCAATCATAGAATGAAAACTGGAGAAGTTGTGCATTTTACTTCAGATGATTATAGGCTAATTTTATGATTATGAAAAGACCACTGTGAGCATAAATATTTACCATTAAGTAAGTTAGAAGTCAAATAATAGAAAATGTACGCAAATCAAAGAAAATAAGTTGTAACATGATGGTATATTATTAATTCCTTCTCCAATCCCAACTACCTTTCTTCTATCTCACCTCAGTACTAGTGAATGTTAGCAAGCCATGGTAGCTTAAAATTATGTACGCCAATTTAGACATATTCTTAATCTTCAGTTACATCCCTGTGGTGTGAATAGTACCATTTAAATAGTACCTCTTCAAGATATTATTTTTAGTTAAAGACCCAGAAGTCACAGGAGCAAAGGAAAGAGAGGACATCATCATGTGATGGGAAAGCCAAAGAACCCCAAAGATTGCCTGAAGCCAGCACCGGAACTCTACAATCTTTGGGAAGAAAGCAAACTTTACCAATACCTAGATTTTGGGTTTCTCCTAACCTAAAAACTATGAGCTAATAAATTCCCATTGTTTAAGCCGAAGCAAATGTGTGATATTTGTAATAGCAGCTCTGGCAAACCACAACACAAACATTCTGCTATTTTGTCAACTCCCCCCTTTCTTCCTTTGGTCATGCATTCATTGTAATTTTGACACACACATAAGATGTTATTTCAGAAGGAAAACATTAAACAGAAAAGCTACTCAGATTTAACTCCCTATCAGCTCTTGGAAGAACTGTGAAATTTATTAAACCATTATGGTATCTCCAAGTTCACAATGAATGACCTTAAAGTGAAGACTGGCAATAGGCCAGAAAACTCAGAACAATGGCAGAGACATCATTTTCCAAAGTAAGACCTGCAAGAGACTGAAGTCATCTGGATTCACCTTAAGCAAGCCAAATTTCTTTTGGCATCATTGGAAGAAACACTTGTTTCCTAATACCTTGTTCATTTGTTAGCATTTCCTCCAACTTATATATATGACAAAATCTGATTCTATGTTGTTCAATGTCTGAAATTCTGAAATAAAGTGGGGGAGGACAGGGTATAAGAGTGGGTGATTGTTAGGGATTCAATCATGTTTCACATAAAAGGCATGTTCATGTCCCAACCTCTAATCCTGTGGGTGTGAAGCCATTTGTAAATAGGACCTTTGATGATGCTATTAATTAAGGTGTGTCTAAACTGAATGAAGGTGGACCTTTACCCAATATGGCTGAAGTACTTATTAGCAAAGGAAATTGGGCATGGGACACACACACACACACACACACACACACACACACACACACAGGAAAAAGCTGGAAGTCAACATAAACTGGAGGAGAAAGGAGAAGATGCTGCCATATGCATTGCTATATGATGGACAAGACAAGGAACCTAGAAGATTGTCAGCCATACCAGTCCCAGGAGGAAGTAAGCCTTCTAGCCACTGAAACTATAAGCGAATAAATTAAGTCATGGTATTTGTTTTAGCAGCCAGGAAACTATGACAGTAATTACCTTCAAGAGATAATTCTTTTGGAAACCTCACAAGTTACTTCCAAGGCCTGGTAAAATACTAGTTCCTAGCACATAGAAGAGGCTCAATAAATACTTGCTGAATAATGAATAAGGCAAGAACCAAATATTACACCCTATATTTCCTGTCATATAGCATCTAGTTAAATGCTAAATACAGAAAAGAGTTGCTCAATTAATATTTGATGAATTGAATGCAATGTTCATTGAGTTTGCCATATTACTTGGGTAATTTTCCTTGCACCCTTAGGATGGTCTCTTGGGCCAATTCCATGGAATTAGGATTGAGGTCTTTAGCTCAGGATTTATCCTAAGTATCTGGTAAAGCTATTTTAATATGTGGGTATTGCTTTGCCATTCTCCTAAACCTGTAGCCCAATTCTAGACATTCAAGTCTATTTTCTTGACAAACCATCTAATAGAACCCTTCAGCTCACCTATCCCATACTCTGAACATATAGACCTACACAATTAAATTATCCACAAGTGTGTGGCCAAAATTAATTCAGTTGTGGGAATGTGCTAACTCAAACTCACTGAATCTCAATGGTCACTGGAATTAAAAACTATCAGCAATTTGGTTTCTCCTTTCCACTCCAGGTTTATTCTCCTCAATGCACCATAAACTATACTCTGCTTAAAGTCAGATTTCTCCTTTCTCCCTAGTATGCATTAGTCACTCATATCTTTGGTCATTCTTTTCCTACAGCCTACTATAAACCTCCTTTCTCCACACTTCTGTTCCAGATCTTCAAAGGTTCATCTCCAATTGAAACTCCCAAGGTACTTTCCTTTATAAATTAGGCTTTTGTGATTACTTCTTACCAACTTCCCCTCTACTCCTTTCTACTTCAGATTGTTATGACTTGTGTAAATACCACTGTGCATAGCTTACTCTCCAAAGATTGAAATATCTCTGAGAACAAAGAACATTTCACACTCTTCCTTTGTTTTCACATAACTTCCACAATACTTATTAGAATACTCAGTACTCTGAAAGTTCAATAGATACTTGTGAGTTTGAATAAAATAAACAAAATTGAGTCGCAAGATTATTGAAGGACAGAAAAGAGATGGGAAGCTTGGTAAGTAGCTCTCCTAAGATTATGCATAGTAACTAAAAAGTCTAAACTAAAAGCAAAATGGGACCAATTGCTAAAAGCATTGTATTTGGCTTACTTATTTAACCCATTTATATTATTCATAGTCATTTTTGCCCACCAGAACGTAAGCACCATGAGCGCAGGAATTGTTGAGATGTTTTTTTTCACTGGTTTAAGAATAGCACCTGGCACATAGTATGTGATATATATTTCTTGGACAAATGAATGAATAAATGAATTTAGGAAAGTGATTAATATCTAGTGCTAAGACAGTGTTAATGCTTTATCTTGGCTTATTTAATGTACATGTATTCCCTTTGTCATGAGAATGAAGCTATTTGAAGTTCATCTCAACGAGACCTCTTTCACCTTTCACCTCAAAATCCTCTCATGGTCAGATTCCTGATTCCCACACCCAGAGTTAGCTACCCTTTTAGGAAAAGATGGCAGATTTTACCCAGACATCCAATCACCATACTATTTTCTTTTCTTTGACCCTCCAGCTACTGTTAACAGTCCCAAATCTAAAACTCTAAAGTGAAAGATTAGGACAT
Organism: Tamandua tetradactyla; assembly: GCF_023851605.1. Lineage (NCBI taxonomy): Eukaryota > Metazoa > Chordata > Mammalia > Pilosa > Myrmecophagidae > Tamandua > Tamandua tetradactyla. The sequence continues at coordinate 134,913,359 of NC_135329.1, read as the reverse complement.
TTACATAATTTCCATTAAAGCAATAAATCACTGCAGGTTAGATTCTTTGCGGGGTGGAAGGGATGGAAAATCAGATCAAATTCATATTGAGTTGATTTTATCATTTCTCATCAACATTGATCATTTCAACTATCGTTGTATATTTTTGGTAGACTGAATTATGTACCCCAACAAAAGACATGAGTTCTTGTGTTATTATGGATGTGAACTCATTGGTAAATAAGACCCTTTCAGTGAAGGTGTGGACTCATTTGTGAATAAGGTCTTCCAAGAGCTTTTTTAGGTATGTCCTTACTGAATCAGGGTACGCCTTAAACTCTATGATTAGAGGTCTTATAAAGAGAAAGCCAAAGGGAGAAGTCAGTGGAAACTGGAAAGGCAGACACAGGAAAGAGAAAATCACCATGTGAAGGGAGGCAGAAATGCAAGTCAAGGAAGTGCAAGGAATACAACAAGCCAGCACCAGTATACTACATATCTTGGGGAGGAACCATGGCTTTGCTGATGCCTTGATTTTGGACATCTAGTTTTCTAAACTCTGAGCCAATAAATTCCTGTTTTTAAGCTACCCTACGGTATAGCATTCATAGCCTGGCAGACTAAAATAGAAGTTATGTCTTTGTCCATATGTCTGTCATATATTTCAATGGGCTGCATTGAATTATAGAGGCATTTGTATTACTCTAAATAATTTGGAGAAAATTTATTTGTGGTTATCTTGAAGTATATCAGCTAAAAATTAAAAGAAAGCAAAAATGTTAATATATTTTCTGTGTCACAATATTTCTATGCAGATTTTTATTCTTTTTTTTTTTCTTTTTTTTTTTTTGCATGGGCAGGCACCGGGAATCGAATCCAGGTCTCCAGCATGGCAGATGAGAACTCTGCCTGCTGAGCCACCATGGCCTGCACAGCTTCATTCTTTTTTAAGTAGTAGATTTTTATTTTCTAGCTTAAACCTAACATGAATATGAGATGAGTCATCAAATGCACTTAACTTATTGATTGATATGTTTTACACTTACTTGCCTTCATGTAATACAGTTTTCTTCAAAGATATAGATTTTTTAAAATAATAAAAAAATTGACCTAATATATTGATCTTCTACCATGTGCAAGGCTTTCACATCTCCTATATTATTTTTAATTAATTTTTTTCTTTTATAAGAAACGTTGCATTCTCCCAGTTATCATGCACTACCACTTTTACATTTGAAGAGATAGAATGTGTGATTACCATTTCCCTAGAACTTCACATGTGGCAGGAACCTCAGGGATCATCTCATTCAATCTCCCATCCACTAAAACATGGATCCACATAAACATTCCCTCTGATGATACATTCATACCCACGGCAGCGTGTTATTGAATAACTCTTGTCATTAGAAACTTCTTCCCTATTTAACTGAAACACTTCAGTTCTCAGTTTTGGAATGCTTTGTTGTTTTATTTTTTTTTTGTAATAATTTAAAAATTATTTTCTTGAATAATTTTCCTAATTATTCTTAATCCTTTCCCACCACAAACACATGCTCATATATGTACTAACACACACCAGCACCATAGAGCATTGGTGGAGCTAATCCTCTAACATTCTTTTATGCATCACTCAGGTATCCACATATGCACACAGGTGAAACTCCAGGTCAACATTAGGGAGGAGAAGGGAGATGCCTCCAATAGTTTTTCAAACCCCTGCAGTTGTTTGGAGAACTTTGAGCACAGCTTACTATGTCTTACTATCAGGAGGAAAAGAGACTCTTTGTGCTGTCCCACAGCATCTACATCCTGATTTTGATGGGGGAAATGTGGCTTAGAAAAGTAAAATCAACTCGATAGAAGACAATGGATGCAAATATGTTTACATGATAAATGGCTAATAAGTGCCGATTTTGACTGAGGCAGAGATAGTAATGCAATCAGCCTACTGGACAATATGTGGAAGTAACTACAAAGTTCATTTTCCTAGAGATTTGTTCTTTCCCTATAAATATCTTCAAGGGGCTCCCTGGGATTCTTCATGTAAGAATTTGTCCCACAGGTGACACGGTGTTCACCATGTGCCTTTCCAGATGAGAGAGAAACTCTGACTGTGTTCGCCATGTGCCCTTCCACTTGAGAGAGAAACCCTGAACTTCATTGGCCTTCTTGAACCAAGATATCTTTCCCTGGATGCCTTAGATTGGACATTTCTATAGACTTGTTTTAATTGGGACATTTCCTCAGCCTTAGAACTATAAATTAGCAACTTAAATTCCCCCTTAAAAACCAAAAAAAAAAAAAAGAATTTGGCCCAAAACTAAATCTAATCAGACCATGATTCAAGAATGTCACACTTTCCCTTTTATTTTACTTTCTATCCTCATGTCCTAGAACTGATCCTTGACTGCTAACGTGGACTTGGCCCTTTGCATCTTGCCTACAGGCCCAGGCTCTTGCTTATGGCTATCAACTGTCCCAGTTGATACTCTGATCTTGCCTTGGGCTTCTTGGCTTCAATTCAAACTCCTCCCTGTTCTTGCCTCTCGTCTTTTAGTCATCCTGGGCTGACTCTGTAAAGTCCAGGTTTTCCTTTTCCTCAGGTACAATTTACCTAGCTCATATTCTTTCTTTCCAGCTGCTACAATCTCTTATGGAATTCCATGAAACACTTCCATTTTTCTTCCCTTCCCATTTCATTTCCAAGAATGAAAAGTCATTCGTGTACCTTTTTATCCCATCAAGCAAATACTTATGGAGCAAACTCACTATCCCTAACACTATCACTCATGTAGAAAGAGATGTCTTAAAGAACACATGATATGTATTGTTTTTCAAATTGGCTTTTAATAAACTAAAAATCTAGTTTGTGTTTTTTTAAATATATGCAAATTACACCATTCAAGTAAAAATCTTTTAATAATTGCTCCTCTTTTTGCCACAATTCTATTCCCCAAGAATAGAAGTTAATGGTATTAAGAAACATATATACACCTTAGCTTCTTTGAGATACATGGTCAATGTTTGTTTCTTTGAAATTCTTTATAGCTGGCAACTCAGGAATCATAGAACAACATATCTTACATGGAGACAAAGAATGTAAATCATAATGCTATTTTGTTTTTAGTTAAAAAGATCTCCTTTCTCCTCACCTCACTCCAAACCCAATCTACACTACCAAAACTACACTTCCCACCAGCCAGTGAAGAAATCAGGAGAAGGTTGAATGGACAAGATGTGTTATGTTCTCTTCTTTAAGCTATGCTAAGGATAGGTCAAAAAGGGTTGGTTCAATTTTACTTCTTAGGTGCTTACACATTTTACTTTCTTTCATAGTGTTATTAGATTAAATAAATGCCAAATAATTAAAGCCACAAAGACTCATGTGAATTGTATGAAAATTGATATATAGTTATGGCAATAGTAGTCACTCTCTCCCTACCCATGGAATGGCATATGTTAGATCTATGTACAAGCATCTTTTAACTTACAATAATATTGTTTTGCTCAATGGTGTATTTGATAGGAACAAGTTCACTTACTAGTACACAGCTGACTCATTAAATTAGTCTTTACATTTTTATTCTTACAATCCTGGAATACTAATATTTCTTTTTATGCTTATTTCTCAAAAATCCTTTCATTTAACGCAATGTGATATTCTCTATGGGTAGTCTGTGCTACCATTTACATTCCTTTATTCATTCAACAGAAATATACTGAGTACCAGTCATGTGTCAGACACTGCTCCAGGTATGGAGAGACCCCAGAGAATGAAAAAAACAAAAGTTTTAGCTCCCCTGGAGCTTGAATTCTACTAGGAAGTGACGGACATATAAAGAAATAAATATACAGTATGTTGGATGTACTGAGTAAAATGGAGCCAAGAAAAGCCAGTCAGAGGGATTGGAAGTGCAGGGTGAGAGCTTGTAATTATAAATAATGTGGTCAGAAAAGGCCTTATAGAGGCAGCCACATTTGAGTAAAGACGTGAAAATGATGATGAGGTGAACCATACATGTATCTGGGGAAAGAACACTTTCCCGTATCTGGGAACAGCCAACTGATAGGCCATAAGAAACAGTAAGGAGACGAGGATGGTCAGACACAATGAGGGAGCAAGTAAAACAAGGCTTTGTAAGGGCTTTTGACTCACCTCTAAGGAAGATGGGGCACCTTTAGAAGTTTTTGACCATGAGTGACATTATTTAACAAGTTTTAAATGGATCACTCTGGTCACAATGTTGAAAATAGACTGGGAGAAGGTGGGTATTTCTAAGGTCCCTTTCAGCACTGATATTCTACAATCTGTACTTTTAAATGACATTTCAAACATCCACCCAGTTCAACATGAGGTGCATATAGAACAATATTTTCAGAAGCTTGAGTTATTAAAATCACAATATTCTAAATGCAAGTCTAAGTGTAAAGTAGTTCTGGTCTGAGATTGTCTAACTTCAATACTGAGAGAGACAAAATTAAATGAAAAAGTATTTGTTTTTTCACATCATAGAGCTTCATGATTCAAATGGTGAGAAGTTATTTGGAAAGTTCTGAAGACAGTGCATTATAGCAAGAGACATATGGAGAAAAGAAACAAAAGTCAAACCTGGCTCTAAACATGCCTAGCTGTAATGCCTTGGGTAATCCTCATCTGTACCCCATCTCCAAACCTTCATGATATAAAATCTGCACCATAATATTGTGAAGATTAAATGAGATATTTCATGGAAAGGACCCAATATGGAGTAAGCACTAAATAAACATTGGTTCCTTTCTTTTTTTTTTTTTTTCTATGCTGTATGTCGGGTTCACATATCACTATTTTTCCATGTGAATATCCCATTATTGCAGCACTATTTGTTGAGTTTTTTGTTTCTTTGTTTGTTTGGGAAGTGTGTGGACTGGGAATCGAACCCAGGTCTCTCGTGGGGCAAGTGAGAATTCTACCACTGAACTACCCTTACACCCCCCTTTCTCCTTCTTTTAGCTTGCTGTCAGTACCAAATTTTGAAATGAATATTTGATTAGTGTAGAGCAAAAAGGCTAAAGTGTGTCTTTGTTATATATACTAACTTCAAATCAAATACTTTAATACACCATTGAATTAAAACTGAGTGTAACATTGAAAGAAGAAAGATAAGTTTACATTTGTCCCTGAGGGGAGAATAAATTATATGGGCAGAAAATAAAAGAATAAAAAATTGATTATATTCCCTTGTAAATGTTACCCTATCAAAACATAATGGGTAACCACCTTCAAAACATGAAGAGTTTCTCTCGATTACTTTACTTTAAGCTTTGAGGACATGGTCAGTCAGAAAGAATAAAAAGTTCTAGGATCCAAGGATTAAAATCTTTGAAGAAAGAAAGTATCAGGCTCACCCAAATCAAGATGGGGGAGTGAGATACTTTAGGACTCCATCCCCCTACAGAAGCTTTGAGCAACCAATAAGATCTGGCAAAAACATCTTTCTCAAACCTCCAGAAAATAGCTAAGAACTGCAGTAACAGGGCAAGTGCTAAATCAAGTAAAAGGCTACTTAAAAGTGGTAGGCTTTCCTGGTGCACTGTCTAGTCCTTCCCCTGCCCCTCATGGGATCAGTGTGGGGTTGGCCCATTCTCTCTGTGCAGATAGTCCCAGTCCCAGAGGGAGCAAGACACCCTCACGCACATACTGGCAGCATTTATGTCTGGCCCAATCTGTCTGGGGGTGGCCTGAGGGTTTATCACCCCAGAATTTGTCCTGCAATTCACTGAGCTTCCCTACAAATGCTATGAGAAAGCAGTCAAGTGGGCTGCCTGGGGCAAGGGATTGTTGGCTGTAGGACATACAGTACAGTGACTGGAACTGTGAGGAAACTGTTTCCTAGGGAAGAGTAGACACTCATTTCCATTTAAACAGGGGAATTCCAAGGCCATATGCACATACCTAAGATAAGACACATGCACAGGAAGGATCAAAGTGGATCCTACACTTTGGCCTTGAGATATTCTCTAAATTCATTTTGTGGATAAGCTCTGAAGGAGAAGACTTGCACTGGTCGATCTGCAAAGACTAAGAAAGACATTTCCTTTTTCTTCTCTTCTTCCTTCCACCATTAAAGGAAAGTTCTGTCATAACATTAGCTGGAGACAAGCTAATAATAAAATATCATAATAAACATAATAACATAATAAAATATCAAAATGTCCAGGTTTCAATAAATGATTACAAAATATACAAAGAAACAAGAAGTGATGGCCTAGGCAAAGAACAAGTTTCAAGCATTAGAATCCATCAATAAGGAGGACCAAACTTGGGATATACCAGAAAAAGACTTGTAAAAAATGGTCCAGAATGTGTTCAAAGAGCTAAATGAAAATGTGGGGAGAGAATTAAAAGAAATAAGGAAAACAACAGATGAACACAAAGAGAATATCAAGAAACAAATGGGAAATATGGAAAGGAACCAAACAGATGCAGTAACAGAAATTTAAAATTCCCTAGAGGGGGTTCAGCAGAAGATTGGAGCTAGTTGAAGAAATAATCAGTGAATTTGAATATAAGACAATTGAAATCATCCAGTCTAAGAAGCAGAAAGAAGAATGAAGAAAAGTGAACAGAGCCTGAGGTACCTGTAGGATGCCATCAAACATGCCAATATTTACACATAGTGATAATCTCAAGAGAAGAAAGGAGCAGAAAGAATACTCAAAGTAATAATGGCTGAAAACTTCCCAAATTTAACAAAAGACATGAATATACACCATCAAGATGCTCAAAGAACTCCAGACAGAAAAAAATCCATATAGACACACACCAGTCCATGTTATAATCAAACTATCAAATGCCAAAAATAAAGAATTCTTGAAGTTACAAGAAAGAAGCAACATGTGACATACAAGGGGGCCTCAATAAGATTAAGTACTTATTTCCCCTTGGAAACCATGGACACAAGACAACAGTGTGATAACATATTTACAGTGCTAAAAGGAATAAAATTGCCAGCCAAGAATTGTATATCTGCCAAAACTGTTTTTCAAAAATGAGGGAGAGATGGAGACATTCCCAGATAAACAAAGGCTGAGGAGTTCCTCATCACCAGAACAAGAGATGCTAAAGAGAATTGTGCAGGTTGAAAGGAGAGTACACTAGACAATAGATTGAAGTCATATGAAGAAATAAGGATCCCTGGTAAGGGTACCAAATGGGTAAATTTATAAGCCATTACTACTATATATTTGGCTTGTAACTCCCCTTTTTATTTCCTATGGAATTTAAAAGGAAAATTATAAAATGTAATGAGAAATCAGTAGTTTGGACTCATAATGTATAAACATGCAATCTGTGACAAGAACTATATATCGTCAGGGGACAGAGTGTATAGCAATATCATTTGTGTGTGCCCTTGCAATTAAGTAGCTATCTATGCCAGCAAGATATTAAATTTAAGCCGCTTGGAAACTACAAAGAAAATATCAGAGAATATACAAACTCTTAGAGACAGAGAATGAGTACAGGTCGCCAGGGGCGTGGGGCGGGGAAGGATTATAGGACGTCAGTACACAGTGGGTCTAGGATTTATGCTTGGAAAGATGAGAAATGTTTATAATGAAAGGTGGTGAGGGAACTGCAGCAGGGTAAATATGAGTAAGCCCACAGAATGGTATTCTCGGGAGTGGTCAAGATGAGAAAGCTTATGTTGTATACATGTGCCCACAATTTAAAGAAAAAGAATGAGCAACTAAAGAGACGATGACAATTAAATGTAAGATGTGATCTTGGATGGTCTAAAAAGACATTTTCGGGACATATGAAACAACTGAAATATAGACTGTAAGCTTTGTATCAATGTTAAATTTCTTAAACTTGATAACTGAAATTAAAGTGGTTACACAAGTGAATGGCCTTGTCTTAGGGAACGTATGTGGTAGTACATGAAAGGAGAACAAGGTGTATAATCTACAATCAAGGGTTTAGAAAATCCATTGATAATTATGTAGACAGACAGATGGCAGATGGATGGGTAGATATAGTGATAGATTGATGGGTGGATAGAATATGGCAATTATGGTAAAACTGGTGGATCTGGGTGTCTGGGGAGATAGGAGTATGTTGGAGTTTTCTATATGGGGTTCAGATTATTTTTGCAACTTTCCTGTAAATTTGAAGGTATTTCAAAACGAAAAGGTTTTTTAAGGCAGGCAACAGTGGCTCAGTGACAGAATTCTCACCTGCCATGCCAGAGACCCAGGTTTGATTCCTGGAGCCTGTCCATGCTAAAAAAAAAAAAAAAAAAAAAAAAGGAAATGTATTACAGGGTTTCAAAGATTACCCCCTTTTGAATATTTTAAAAAATAAAATGAAAAGGAAGTCATTCTTTTCAAAAATATATTTAAGAGCAACAGCATTTATATATTAGTGGCCTAATCTCTACCTCTTCTGCAGTGATGTTTTAATCTGTTTTGTTTCTTTGATTGTTATCAATGTTTTTTGTTAAAATAACTAGGGGTCTATACATTGAGAGGTGATCAGTTTAGTATAAATTAAACTGGCTGTTATTTCAAGCCTTATGACATCACTGACAGACATACCAATAAGTCATTATTTCCAGGAATATAACTTACCATGTGGTAGCACATCCCATTCCCTTGGTCACAAATGGAGGGTACTGTAGGTGAAAAGGATAAACCAATTAATAAAACCTCAGCGCCAAAATTCAATCGAACGTGATCCTGTATAGGGTCTAACGATGGAAAAGAAAAGGTCCAAAAGGACATTTTGAAGACATAAAACAATTGGAATATAGACTGTAAGCTTTATATCACTGTTAAATGTCTTGAATTTGATAACTTTTATTTCTCAAAGTGATTTCAGAAATAAGAAATGATAGAAAAAGAGAAAGCACCTTTCATCTGTTTTCTTTGCCTCAAAGATTATACAACTTGATATATCCTTAAAGTCTACTGCAAACTTTTAGAAATAGAACTAACCCAAAGCACCATCTAAATATTAGAATTGTCTGGTGGAGAAGATACAATGAACATGTTGCTGAATGAATACAAAATACATAGCATCATGCAAATGAGAAAGCTGTCAAATGAGAGAGGGATTGAAACATATCGGAGAACAACTGGAGTTAAAATATTAAACATGGGGTGGGCCACAGTGGCTCAGCGGTGAGAACACTTGCCTGCCATGCCAGAGGACCTGGGTTTGATTCCCGGTGCCTGCTCATGTTAAAAAAAAAAAATTAAGCATGATGAGCAATAAAGATTCATTTTCCCATTGCTTAGCTCTTCTCATAGGCAAGATCATTTTCTTGAAAAGAGCATACTAAATGCATTCTCCAGTTGACTCATTTTCACACTAGATGGCAAATGTGTGGGAGAACAATAACAACAAAAAAGATGCCTTTTGATTAATTAAGTGAGAGAGGGAATTTGATTCATCCATAAAATGATAAGAGCTATATTTATTTGTTCTAATGATGCATCTAAGATTGCATTTCCAGTTGCTTGATTTTAGATAATGTTTTTGGAGCTTCTATCTAGAAATATAAATATTAGCTGAAATTATCCTTCTTCCTGACCTGAATCTTGAAATTGAGAAACTTCCTAAACTGTTATATGGGTGCTAAGCAGAGTAGGGGATATGTCATGTCTAGGGAGACAGGGAGGGGTAGAGAAGACTATGTGGGATTACAGGATTTGGAACTGAAGCTCTTATGCATGAACCTGGTAATCCATACACAGCCGTGCAGGAGATCTGCTAGTGCACATTATCTAGGCCTGACTCATTTTTCTTACTTGTACCTTTATATATTTCGTTGGCCCAGTATGACCTGTTGAAGGTTTCCTAATAGATCATGGTGTTATTAAGCTTTCTAGTCTAATATGCTCTTTAACTTTTCTCTCTTCCTTTTCCCTAGAGAAAACACTGAGCCGAATCACTTCTGCTATAGCTACTGCATGTTTCCAACAGGATATGAATTAAAGAAAATTGTAAATTTACCATATAATAGAAAAAGTAACTTCTAAAGTTATATCTCATTCCTGATAGCAAAATTTTGTCTGGTGCAAGCATAAGAAAACTATTTCAGGATGATGGAAGATATGTCTCATCGCTACCATGGAATACCTAATGGTCAACATAAATATTCAAATACTGAACATTTTCCTCTAAAAGATTATGGACAAAGATTAAACTGAAATAAAATTCAATTTAAATTTAACATTAACAACACCTTGTTATGACTGCATTGATTTACAATGGTTCAAGTAATAGTGGCTACTCTGATATTCGGCAATTTTTCCAGGTGTGCCAATGACAAGAATAAAATGTATAGTATGGAAGTTTTTAGATTTCCATGAGGACTATTAGACAGCTATGAAACCATTGGAGAAAATAAAATGTCATTTTACCTAAGCATGTGGTACTTTTTATTTTGGATTCAAAGAAGTGGTATATACAAATTATGTCTATTGTCATCAAAGATTAAAATGAAATGTGAAAAAGTCTGGATATTTTTCAAACACCTGGGCTATTTGAATTTTAACTTTTCTTATGAAAATGGCTGCAATAAACAATGTTAATATAAAATGTTCTTAATAACTTTGTTCTAAATATTTGGTTATATCAGAAAACTTAATGAGTGAATCAAGTTGATTTTTGATGATCTGATTGACCATTGACAGCAGGATACTGAGAAAATGGAAAAGTCTGATTTGATTCCTGGGTGGTTGTTTTGGTTACGAGAAGGACCTGGGAAGAAAAGAGCTACCACAATAAATAAGTTGTCCAATCTGAGCTAAAATAAATGAGCTTCAGAATGAATCCCCACTTCAACACTTACAAATTTCTTAAACTCTCTGACCCTCAGAGTTCCTTCACCTAGAAACTGGGTATAATAACTCCCACTTCATTTGATTGTTATGAGAATTAATTAAAATGATATAAAGCATTTACCATAGAGCTGATAACTGTAAGACTTTATGAATGGTTGTTTTCTGTTTATCTCCTCTGTACTAAAAAATCAAAGTACAGTTTTCAAAAGCTTTGTATCATGTTAAATATCAACTTTCCCTTAGTGATTAAATCCCTGCTGATCTCTTACACCATGTTGTTTTCATTTAACAGTGATTCAAGATGTCTACATACTACAACTAAAGATGCCCGTATAATCTAATGTAGGACCTCTCCTCTTAACAAATGGTTTGTGTCCCAAAACTCAATTTATTAAGCCATTATTAAGAATTCAAAACACATTTTCCCAAGGAAACAATGCTTACGCAAACCATCATTTACCTCAAGCATTATATAAGTAACACTCAAGAATTTCACAACTCTCAATAATATCTCTTGTTAAAATGAATTCAAAATTCCAAGTTAGGATTTTTTTTAAATGTTATGCTCACTGCCGACTATAAGAACAGAATCCCTCTTAGCTCCAAGCTACTTTAGGAACCTCTGTGGTCTGTTCTAAGACATTTTGGTCAAGAGACTCTGGGCCACCTCCATTGCTATTGTCTTTTACTCATCACCATTAGTATAGCTTTTCCAATGAGACTTCCATCACACTTGTCTAACCCATCCTCTTAATGGTAGCATGAGAATATTTAAAAATTAGAATTTGACTAGCCACACTTACACCTGAAGTGCTCCATTAATAATAAAACAACTACAATTGCATACTTCAATTTATTAAACCCTTATATCTTATGAATTACAATTATCACACCCATTTCAGAGATGTGGAAATTGAGGAACAGAGAATTGAAGTAACTTCCCTGAAGTCAGACAGCTAGGAAATCGAGGCACTGGGATGTAAATTCTGACATTCTAACTCCATAGCCAACATGCTAGTCACATCCCTTCAAGACACCATCCCACTTCTTGAAAACTGAATGACACACAATATTCCTATGGTAGTTGCTAATCTTTCTTTTTCTCTTCCATAATCTCATTTTCAGCCACTCAAGGTCATACATGAAATGTACTCCAATTTTGCCCTGTCTTCATCTTCCATCTGCCTGGGGCACAATCCCTACCTTTGTCCAATCCACAAACCTACTACTGAGTCCTCAGTGCTATTCCTCCTTCTACTAGGAACATTCTCTACTGTCCCAGTGCAGCCACCAGCTCCCACTTCCTCCCACCTATCCCCAATTCTGTGTAGAAATGCTTCTTCTCTCATACCAGACTGGGATAACAGCTATTTCAGCCTATATCTCTTGCAATCATTAATTAACTCATCAGTCTCCTCCATTCATTTGTGAGTATCCAAGGGAGGAAACTAGGACAGAGCTCGACAAAAAAATTCTCCATAAATATTTGTTGGAGGAAGGAAGGGGAGGAAAAGAGGAAAGGAAAGAAAGGAGAGGTGGTAAGGGAGGTGAGGGAGGGAAGGAGAGAAGAATGGAAGAAGGAAGAAAAGGAAAGAGAGGAGAGGGGAGGAGGAAGGGAAGAAAGGATGGAAGGAAAGCTAGGTTGGAGTAGTTTAAATTCAAAAGCAGTGGATCCTTTTGTAAAAGATTAGTATCTTTTGCTAATAAAAACTACTGGGTATATTTCTCAACTTTGGGCTGGTCCACCTTCACCTTTCTTGTCTTCTTTATTTAAGAAATGTTGACCCTTCACTGCCACCACTTGTGACCAATATTTCTCTCCCTCCAGATGACTGTAGAACTTTGTGCAACTCAAGACTCTGCATTTGTCCCTAGTCCCTAAAGTAAACATATAACCCTTCTGATTTTAGGGAGAAGAGGAGAAGCTAGCCTATTAACTCATGGAAACTGATGATCAATAAATATTGTATCCTATACATATATTTCTATGCCACACCCCATCACATTGCATTCTTCTTTTTTTTCCCATTTAAGAAAATTAGAGACATACAAAGCATTGAGAAAATATCATCTATACCCTATAGCACAAACTAGAATTATGTAGGAGGTGAGAATTGATGAAAGGATGGGAAAAAAGAGCAGGACTGTTCCTTCAATGGGGAGAGGGGATCAGGACACTGGTGAAAAAGGTTTCAGTAATAACTATTTGTTGAATAAATGTATGAAAGAATAAACAAACAAGCGAGAATTACATTAGTAAATGAGCTTTGAAAACTATAAAGTAATATATACAAATGTATGCTGCTCCCCCCCACCCCTACCCCGATCTATATTATCAAATGGAAAGGGTTGGGGATTCCTGTCAAACAGGTACTCTGACACTCACAGTACTCAAGAGCTAGTGTGCTATGATGAAAAGAGCTGTTAATTGCAAGTCATTTGGGTTTGAGGTCATAATCTGTCACTTCCTAGTCCAAGTGATCTTGGGTAATTCTCTTTACCTTTCTGGAACTGCTTTATCCATGCAGGGTGATGAACCTGGAATATCAAACGAATAAATACATAGCAACATTTTTAAATCAAAAATGCAAACAAACTACTCTGCCACTTAGATCATTAGAATTTGGGTACCGCTATTACTTTTAACTGTCCCAGTTGACTGTAGTATGCAGCCAGGTTGAGAAGGACTAGTCTGCCTGGTTGCACTGCCTACACAATGAAGAAAACCTAGATGTTGAAATCCAAAACATTCTGTTAACCATCTGGATGGCTCCAAATATAATGCAATCAGAGCACGTGTATGGCTGATATTTTCTTATTCTAACAGGATCCTTAGACATCCTGATGACATGAATTATGAGGACCTAATTAGCTAGTGTGGTTTCTCCATTCCTTTCTTTGGTGAGAGTTCATCCTGCATAAAGAAAAAAATAAGAAAATCATTTTGCCTGCACTTCTGTTCAAACCAAGTTACCAAAGGCATTTATTTGAATGGAGCACTTCCCTTAGAGAAGATTAAGGAAGATGAACACATGGTTTTATTTGTCTGAAAAAGACTGGCCAAGATGAAGTAGCACATTGCTAACCGAGTGGTGGTCCAGCATGGCTAATTATGACTATTGCTGGGAGAGTTTGTATCAAGTTGCTAGGCTCATGTTTAAACTTATTTTTCCTCTCTCAACAAGTGTCAGACCATACCTCAAAATGTGATGTGAGGCCATAATGAGTTTAATTAAAGTCAACAGCAGCCAAGAATCCAAACATTAAAAGCATAATTTGGAAGCAAAAAAAAAAAAATTCCTAAGTAGAAATATGGAATATTCTACTTAAATAGAAATTTTAATCTTGTTCATAAAATATAATTATCAAGTATACTGTGCCCTGACACAGTACATACATCTGGTTTCTAGGGCTGTATCTGCCACTAGCTGACTCCACTACTTCAAACGAGTAAAAATTGTAAATGAGAAATTCCCCTTTAACACCTAGTACCATGCTTGTATATAGTTGGTAATAAATATTGGGTAAGTACACAAGGGTTTAAAAATGTACAATGCTAGAAGTTGATAAGGACAATACAAACTGAAGAGAACAAACAGTTATAGGGGAGAAAAGGCAGCTAAAGGACAGGGAAAAGACTTACTTCATTAAATCACAATCTTCGTAATTCTCACACCAAGCTAGATTGTCACCCCTTCCTGAAATGATTTAATGTAACTTATAATGAGGTTAAATATTATGAAGAATTTATCACTTTTGCAGGATGTACTATTAACTGTCATACATAATTAAAATAATAATTTGGAAACGATTCATTTCCAAAACAAATGAATCAGGTCTATAAAGGGATTCAAGACCCTTGATTGTTATTTGTATCTCCCTCTCTAATTTGCAGCATTTAAATTCATTGAGATCCTTCTTTTAACAAAACAGATGTCTTACAACAAAATCAGGAGCAAAAGTTTTTATTATTTATATAACATTAATAAACCAATTTTACTGCACCTATTCTCTTTCTCACCCAGGTCAGTTGGCTTTTGGATTGTATTGATATCTACTCTCCTGTTTGAAAGGCATTTCAAGATCCAAATTATAAATAAGGAAAAATTCACATTGGTCCAAATCATGAATGAGGAGAAATTCACATTGGACATGCTTTTCTTGGACGAGCAGTTTCTGTTCTCTTCAGGTTCCCGGAACCAATAATCATGATCACTTTCTTTTATAAGAAACCAGCACATATTTCTGGAGCCTGTAAGATGAGAAGATTGAACAGGTACTCAATTTCTAAACTGAGAAATTTGTGTCCTCAAATACTGACCGAAAAATCATCAAACTTTTTCCCACCATTAAAAATAGGTAACGCAATAAATGTTCACTTAGCTGGCTGCAGAGTACCACAGCTCAGTCTAATTCTCTTGAAAGACATGATTAAAAGTCTAAATTTTGAAATATTTAAATTTGGATCTGTCAAATAACTCCAAATACCTCTTTGATTACATATCGATGTTTAAGGTAAATTTATTACATGCTGTTTATATATGTGAATATATTGAATACATTCTTCATATTCCATCATAAAAAATTTTACATAATTTTTGAATAATAAATGGTGAACTATGATCCTCTTCATGCACAGTAAATGTTAAATGCTGCATTGTTTGCAGACAATAAGCCATAAGTGTTATTTGAGATGTTGCAAAATTCTGACCCCTTTAAAAGCCAAACAACTCTAGGCAGGCCTTCCCTAGCAACTGTATTCATAATGGCAATCTCAACAGTCAGTCAAACTAAATAAACCATCAAGAATTCCAAGCTAGAAATGAGTTGTTGAGGGCACCCATTATCAATGCCGGGACTAAGGTCATAGTGGAAACCGGAATGCTATTTTCACTAGTACTGGCCTGCCGGTTAGTGCTGGAATTAGATTTTAGTGAAGGTGAACTTCGCCATTGCTGATACTGGCAGAAATGCACTCAAAATCCTTGTAAGGGCATCAGAAAGGTTTGCGGATTACAGACAGGTGAATCCATGCCCCCTCCTTTTTTTTGCTGTTCCTTGTTTTGAGTGTCTCCTGTTGATCTAAAAACCATTGCTGTACACCAAGGTTTATGATCCTCAATTTGTCTGGCAACGCTGGGAATCAAACCCAGACTTCCTGAGTACAGAGTGTCAGCACACTCGAGAGGCAAATGCCTAGTTAAACACAACAGTCTTTAGCAAAATATCCTTTAAAGTGAAATGCTCAAAAGAGGATGTTCTTTGCTTTTAGAAGGTGGTTGTTTTATTTTAATGGGGAGGTTTATAAAATATCACTGCTTAATCACATTTTGGGTCAGTAGGACGTCTTAGGTGGAAAAGGTGTGCAGTGAAGATTATGAGGGCCTTTCCAACCATGCAATCTGTCCTTCTCAGACCTTTCTGGCATAGAACTTTAGGATAAAATGGAGGCTGTAAATGTCCAATATGAACACAGAATTTGAAAAATAAGTATGCAACCAGATTCACTGTATTTTGTTCCCTTTTTAACAGCACAAACTGGCCCAGTTATTCTGATTTTACGGAAGTTGTTTTAACAATGTGAGCTCAAAGAAAAAGGTAAAAATCAACATTTAGTCATTTTTTGCAACAGCAATGTGTGATGCAGGTTGTTATTAGACCACACAATTTAGATAATGGTTTTTATTTATGAATGGACTCTGTGGATAATATGGGTCATATATGCAATTTTTTTTTTGGCCTCTGCCATAGCGAAAGAATACAGAGATGGTATTTAAAGTCACTAAGAGGTCCATAAGAAAGAATTTTGTGTTTCACTTCTTCAGGAGCACCTGTAAAACAGTGAGGTAGTCCATACAGTCTGCGTTTTCCTTGCATGTAGAACCAAAACCCAAGACACTATTTTATTTTTACAGAAATAAACCCTCACAATAAGCACTATGAATTGAGATTAACAATTGCCTTTCCTCATAGCTAGTTGAGCTTTAGTAGCGCTTTCATACAGACAGCCTCAATGTATCATCAGGAACGCATTACTTATCACAGTTACAGATATTGCAAATACAGTGGGCAAGATGGAGAATCTTTACTGGCATATTGATGAAACAGAGAGAGTAGTACAATTAAGATGCATCTGGAATGGAATAAGTTACTTGTTTTTGAAAGATTGGTGCCGAAGTCTGATAAAGAAGGCTTGGGCACTAGGAATGGACCTCTCGAGGCAGTGAAAACGCAAAACCAGATGCAACAGACTTTGTTATACCTATTGGGTTGGAAATAATCAGCCACATAGATGGAAGATTTGACAAATTATAATATTTTATGTTCTTATTTTAAAACAATATTTCAAAAATATTTGTGACCATCTATTAAGCATAGTAGAAATAACCCTTTGTCCTGAATTCTGAGTGCTAACAGTCACTGTCATATCAGTCTAAAATCAATATTTGAAATACACCCAAAGCCAAATATTTTCAAGATTAGAAATAGAGTAGCCTATTACATCATTTCCTCAAAAAATTATAGTTTGAGATGCAAGGCGATTTTTGAATGGTATGTTTTTTTAAAAAAAGAACCTAAATAAACAAGTTTGCCCCTTTGATAAAACTCAGTCTCTCTCCATCTTTTGGTTCATCATGGTGAGGAATATACACAGAGCTGCTGATGCTTACGGTAGTGGCCAATTGAGTATCTATGCAGAAACTTAGCCGCACGTGGCAAGTTGCAAGTCAACTGTATTATCTAATGTAGGGAAGTGCCCAGTAAACCTAGACTAGAGAAAGAAGCAGACCTCACACCTGCCAAGGGCAGAAGTACTGCTCTATTAAATATCCAACATGGAAAGAATAGGTAGACAGAAAGTGGTCCGTGAAGATAAAGCAAAGATAGCCCGTTTCCAAATTTGGGCAGCAGAGTAAACCCACACTTGGCTAAATCAGAGTCACTCTTTTTTAAGGAAAAGGAAATAATTGGGTGCAAATAATTGGGTGGGCAAGGAGGCAAAGCCTTCTCCCCAATATTTAGGATAGGGAAAAAGGAGGTAGTTATAGTTGGGTGTTTCCACCCTGTATGACAACTCAATGGCAAAGAAGCATTATCCTTTCAGCACATAAAAAGTTATATAACCTCTGCATGTTCTAAGTTAATTAGAACATGCCTTTCTTACAATTTAATAGAGAGTCCATAAGAGGAAATGCCCTTAAGTTAGTGTTTCCAGAGCATGTCCATGGAACATTAGTTCTTTGTGTTGTAGTTAAAAAGGGGGAGAGGAGTTCAGTAACAAAGTGTGGGTAGTATTGGATTACACAAAATAGTGAAGTAAACCATTTTCCTTAAGAAAGAAGTTCTCAGAGATTTTATTATGTGAATGCATACTGTGAACATTTGAGAGGGGGTTAGTATGCATTATTTTCCCACATTATTTGAGAACCAGGTCCTATTTTTTTAGAAACATCTCACAGGAGAAGTGTCCTTAAAAACATCCTGTGGAAAACATTATCCCAGCAGATATTCTCTCACTTCTTACATTCAGAAAGGCAAGGCTGTTAGGTAAAGATAGGTCAAAGGGAATGATAGGGACTTCCGGGTAAGGATGGTGGCTAAACAATGTGCACATTTTGGTTCGTCCTCCAGAACAGCTACTAAATAACCAGAAACAGTACAGAACAGCTCCTGGGGCCACGTCCATGACCAGACACACAGCGTACCCCACTCTGGACCAGCTGGACTGGCTGCGAGCACCCTCCTGAACCGTGAGTTTCCAAACCTGCGGCGGCCAGTACCCCTTCCCCACAGGCCGCTTCCCAGAGGGGAAAGGAAAGGACTTTACCAGGAGCATCAGACACATGGTTTTCACAATCACACAGTCACATTGTGAAAGCTATATCATTATACAATCATCATCAAGAAACATGGCTATAGGAACACAGCTCTACATTTTCAGGCAGTTCCCTCCAGCCTCTCCATTACATCTTGGATAACAAGGTGATATCTATTTAATGCATAAGAATAACCTCCAGGATAACCTCTTGACTCTGTTTGGAATCTCTCAGCCATTGACACTTTGTCTCATTTCACTCTTCCCTCTTTTGGTGGAGAAGGTTTTCTCAATCCCTTGATGCTGGGTCTCAGCTCATTCTAGAGTTTTTCTCAATCACTTGATGCTGAATCTCAGCTCATTCTGGGATTTCTGTCCCACGCTGCCAGGAAGATCCACATCCCTGGTAGTCATGTCCCATGTAGACAGGGGGAGGGTGGTGAGTCTGCTTGCTGTGTTGGCTGTAGAGAGAGGCCACATCTGAGCAACAAAAGAGATTCTCTTGGGGGTGACTTTTAGGCTTAATTTTAAGTAGGCTTGACCTATGCTGTGGGATTAAGTTTCATATGAACAAATCTCAAGACTGGGGGCTCAGCCTATAGCTTTGGTTGTCCACACTGCTTGTGAGAATATCAAGAATTCAACTTGGGGAAGTTGAGTTTTCCCCCGTTCTCACCATTCCCCAAAGAGAACTTTGCAAATACTTTTCCACTCACTGATCAAATCACTCTGGGATTCATCAGGGTATCACTCTGGACAAACCAACAAAATCTCATGTCCTATACAAAGTTCCATGTACTTAAGGTGTTCAATCAATTATCTACATAAGTTATATTAGGAGATGCACTAGTCAAAGTATAGATTTGTACCAAATAAACATTTTTTGCTTTAGTCTCACAGATTAGTTGAAATTTTAAAATATTAAGTACCATCTATTTTCAGCACACTGCAGTAATGACATTCTTTTGTTCTTCCTCATGCAAAAACGTTTTTTAAATTTGTACATTTGGTTACTATCATTATACACTCTAGGCATTCCTAGATTATACCATCTCAATCTTTATCATCTTTGTGATTTCATTTATGTCCCAGCCCTCCTCCCTCTATCATTCTCATATGCAGCTTCATTCAGTGTTTTAACATAACTGTATTACAGTTAGGTAATATTGTGCTGTCCATTTCTGAGTTTTTATATTCAGTCCTCTTGCACAATCTGTATTCCTTCAGCTACAATTACCCAATATCTTATCCTATTTCTATCTCCTGATGGTCTCTGTTACCAAGGAAATATTCCAAGTTTATTCACTAATGTCAGTTCATATCACTGAGACCATACAGTATTTGTCCTTTTGTTTCTGGCTAATCACACTCAGCATAATGTCCTTAAGGTCCATTCATATTGTTACATACTTCATAACTTTATTCTGTCTTATAGCTGCATAATATTCCATCTTGTTTAAATGTCACAGTTTGTTTAGCCAACTGTCTGTTGATGGACATTATTTTGGCTGTTTCCATCTCTTGGTAATTGTTAATAATGCTGCTATAAACACTGGTGTGTAAATGTCCATTTGTGTCCTTGCCCTCGTGTCCTTTGAGTAGAGACAGCATATAGATGTGTCCTGTTTTTTAATCCATTCTCCAGACTACATCTTTTGATTGGAGAGTTTAATCCATTAACATTCAGTGTTATTACTGCATGGGTAGTACTTTCTTCTACTATTTTGCCTTCTGAATATTACATGTCATATCTAATTTTCCTTCTTTTTACCTTTACTCATAGTCTTCCTTTCTACACTCTTCTCCACACCTCTCTCTTCTGTCTTTGTATCTGTCTCTAGTGTTCCCTTTAGTATTTCTTGCAGAGCTGGTCTCTTGGTCACAAATTCTCTCAGTGATTTTTTTGTCTGAAAATGTTTTCATTTCTCCCTCATTTTTGAAGGACAATTTTGCTGGATATAGAATTCTTGGTTGGCAGTTTTTTCTTTTAATAATTTAAATATATCATCCCACTGTCTTCTCGCCTCCATGGTTTCTGCTGAGAGATCTGCACATAGTCTTATTGGGCTTCTCTTGTATGTGATGGATTGCTTTTCTCTTGCTGGTTTCAAGATCCTCTCTTTCTCTTTGACCTCTGACATTCTGATTATTAAATGTATTAGAGTATGTCTATTTGGATCTATTCTCTTTGGTGTACGCTGCACTTCTTGGATCTGTAATTTTAAGCCTTTCATAAGAGTTGGGAAATTTTCAGTAAAAATTTTCTCCATTAGTTTTTCTCCTCCTTTTCCATTCTCTTCTCCTTCTGGGACACCCACAACACGTATATTCATGCACTTCATATTGTCTTTCAATTCCATGAGCCCCTGCTCATATTTTCCCATTTTTTTCCCCATAGTTTCTGTTTCTTGTCAGATTTCAGATGTTCCATCCTCCAGTTCAGAAATCCTATGTTCTGTCTCTCAAAATCTACCATTGTAGGTTTCCATTGTTTTTTTCATCTCTTCTACTGTGTCTTTCATTCCCATAAGTTCTGTGATTTGTTCTTTCAGACTTTCAGTTTCTTCTTTTTGTTCTTTCCTTGCCTTCTTTATATCCTCCCTCAATTCACTGATTTGGTTTTTGATGAGGCTTTCCATGTCTGTTCATACATTCTGAATTAGTTGTTTTAGTTCCTGTATGTCATTTGAATTGTTGGTTTGTTCCTTTGACTGGGCCATATCTTCAATTTTCCTAGTGTGATTTGGTTTTTTTTTTTGCTGGCATGTAGGCATTTAACTACCTTAATTAGTTTATTCTGGAGATTGCTTTCACTTCTTTTATCTAGGGTTTTCTTGCTGGATGAATTTGTTGTCTATCTGTTCTTTGACATTCCGTTCAGCTTTATCTGGACCTTGAGCTTAAGTTTTGTTTAACAGAGGAGAATTTTTCAGTTCTTGTTTTCTTGTTTCTTGCCCTGCTTGTATGATGCCTTTTCCCCCACACACACTTAGGAGGGTCTACTTAGATATTATATACCCCAGCCAGATTTTCCCAGACCAAACTGGCCTCCTATCAGGAGGAAAGAGTCACCTGCGTCGGTTTTCCCTGAGGGTGAGACCCAGCAGGTTGAGAGACTTTCCTGTGAAGTCTCTGGAGTCTGTTTTTCTTATCCTGCCCTGTGTGTGGCACTTGCCTGACTGTAGGTCCCACCAGCATAAGATGATGTGGTACCTTTAACTTTGGCAGACTCTCCCTGCTGGGGGCATGGTGGAGACAGAGGAGAGATTGTAGGCTGGTTTTAATGGCTTCAAATTACCAAGCCTGGGGGTCTGAATTCCTTGAGGGAGGGATTCCACCTGAGTTAGGCTTCACCCCTCCCTTGGGGAAGGCACAGGCTCCAGACAAGCCCCCAGAAGAGCTCACTTCTGCCTATGCCTGGGGCAGTTGCAGCCTGAAAAGTCCTGCTGCTGTATCCAGAGGCAGTCAAGCCTTTGTAGATACACAGCCACAAAAACCTCTGTTTCCTTCTTTCCCCCCCCCCCCCTTTTCTGTCAGTCCTGCCCCCTTGGTGCTGGGGCAAAAATGAGCAACCTCTGCTTTGATCAGGTTCACCTAAGCTGGGGGCCTATTTTTAGTAGTCAGAATTTGTTAATTAGTTCCACAATTGGCGTTTGATTGTGCCCAATCCCTGCTGCTGGTAAAGTCCTTTCCTTTTCCCTCTGGGAAGCGGCCTGTGGGGGAGGGGCACTGGCCGCCACAGGTTTGGGAACTCACGGTTCAGGAGGGTGCTGTGTGTCCGATCACTATCGTGGCTCCGGGAGCTGTTCTGTACTGTTTCTGGTTATTTAGTAGTTGTTCTGGAGGGCAAACTAAAAACGTGCACGTTGTTAAGCCGCCATCTTGACCCAGAAGTGGTTGCTAGAATTTTGATTGGGATTGCATTGAATCTGCAGATCACTTTGGGTAGAATTGACATCTTAACAATATTTAGACTTCCAGTCTATGAACAAGGAAATGTCCTCAATTTATTTAGGGCTTTCTTATTTCTTTGAGAAAAGTTTTGCTTGTTTTCCACTTAGAAATCCTTTACATACTTGGTTAAATTTGTTCCTAGATAAAAGATTAATTTAATTGTTTGTAAGTGACATTTTTTTTGACATTCTTTTCAGTTTGTTCATTGCTAACGTATACAAACACTATTGATTTTTACACCTTGATCTTATACCCTGAACATTGCTGAATTTGTTAATTAGCTCTAGTAGTGTTGTTACGGATTCTTCAGAATTTTACATTATGTCACCTGCAAATAGGAAAAGTTTTACTTCTTTCCTCCCAATTTGGATTACTTTTATTTCTTTTTATTGCCTAACTTCTCTGGCTAGGTCGACTAGTACAATGATGAACATCAGTGGTGACAGTGGCTATATCTATCCTGTTACTGATCTTAGAGGAAAGCTTTCAGTCTTTCACCATTGAGTATGATATTAACAGTGGGTTTTTCATATACGTTCTTTTAAAAGTTGAAGAAGTTTCCTTCCATCCCTAGTTTTCTAATTGTTTTTATCAAGCAGGGTTTTGTCAAATGCCTTTTCTTTGTCAATTGAGGTGATCATGTGTGTTTTCCTCATTTTACTAATGTGTTAAATTACATTAATTGATTTATGTTGAGCCACCTTTGCATACCACTTCATCATGGGGTATAATTCTTTTAATGTGCTAGTATTTTTTGAGGATTTTTGCATCTATATCCATGAGATTTTGGTCTGTAGTTTTCTTTTGCAGTGTCGTTATCTGACTTTGGTGTGAGAGCAATGTTGGCCTTGTAGAATGAATTAGGAAATGTTCCCTCCTCTAAAAAAAATATTTTTAAAGTATTTGAACAGGACTGTTGTTAATTTTTCTTGGAAAGTTTGATAAAATTCACCAGTGAAGTGATCTCTTCCTGGGCTTTTCTTTATTGAGAGATTTTTGATTACTGATCCAGTCTCTTCATTTGTTATTGGTCTGCTGAGATCTTCCATTTCTTCTTGAGTGAGTACAGGTAGTTAGTGTGATTCTAGTAATTTGTTTATTTTATCTAGGTTTTCTAATTGTAGGTGTACAGATGTGCATAGTATCCTCTCATAGTACTTTTTATTTCTGTGGGGTCAGTAGTAATGTATGCCCTTTCATTTTTTATTTTAGTTATTTGCATTTGCTCTCTCTCACTTTTCAAAGAACCAGTTTTTCATTTTGTTGATTTTCTCTATTGTTTTTAATTCTCTGTTTCATTTACCTTCACTCTAACCTTTGTCACTTCTTCCTTCTGCTCAGTTTTGGTTTATTTTGCTCTTCTTTTTCTCTATCCTCTAATTGTGAGGTTAGGTCTCTGATTTTGAAATCTTTCTTTTTTCTTTAATGTGAGCATTTAAAGCTATAAATTTCCCTCTCAGCATTGATTTTGCTGCATTTCATAAGTTTTGGTATGTTTTGCTTTCATTTTCATTTGCCTCAAGATATTTCTTAATTTCCCTTTTGATTTCTTCTTTGACCATTTGTTGTTTAAGAATGCATTGTTTAATATCCACATATTTATGGATCTCCAGTTCTCCTGATGTTATTGATTTCTAGTTTCATTCCATCATTTTGGAGAAGATGCAGTGTATGATTTAAATATTTTTTAATTTATTGAGATTTGTCTTGCGACCTAACTCATGGTCACTCCTGGAGAATGATCTTTGTGCCATAGAAAATGATGCCTATTCTGCTGCTGTTGGGTGAAGTGTTCTAGATATGTCTGTTAGTTCTAATTTATTCACAGTATCATTCTATTCTAATGGTGTATTGATGTCTCCTATCTAATATAGAGCCATCTATTTCTACATTCAAATCTCTCAATAGGTTATTCATGCATTTGGGCATCTACCGTTAGGTGCATATATATTTATAATTGTTACAACTTCTTGTTGAATTTTCCCTTTTTCAGCATGCAGTGACCTTCTTTCTCTACACAAAGAGTTCTTGACAAAATTTATTTTATCTAATATTAGTATACCTCCTACAGCTATCTTTTCATTATGATTTGCATGGTATAGGTTTTTCTATCCTTTCACTTTCAACCTACATTTATCTTCAAATTTAATATGAGTCTCTTTAGAAAGCATATATTTAGCTAATGCTGTTTTATCCATTCTGCCAATCTCTGCCTTTTGATTGGAGAGTTTAAACCATTTACATTTAATGTAACTACTGGACTGTCTTCTTCCATTTGGATCTTTGGTCTTTGTAAATCTTGTCCTATTTTTGTTCCTCAATTCTACCATCAGTCTGCTTTCATATTTATTTTATTTTTTGTATAGCACAGTTTTGAGTCATTTCTCATTAATTTATGTAATTTATTTGTGGTGACCATGACACTTAAATTGATCATCCAAAATCTATAACACCATTTGATTTGTTAGTAACTTCAACTCCATAGCATATACACACAGTTCCTATACCTACTTATTCCTCCACTTTTTGTTGGACTTATTAAAAATTATACCTTTATATATTTTACATCCCAAACATAGATTTATCATTACTTTTAGGCATTTGTATTTAAGAAACCAAGAAGTGAAAAGTGGAGTTACATACCAAAAAATGCAACAGTGCTGGCATTTATAATTGGCCATTTAGTAACCTTTACCAGTGGCCCTTATTTCTTTATGCTGCTTCAATCCAGTGTCTTATGACCTTTCCTTTATTCTGAGGAATTTCTAGTGGTGAGAAACCCCCTCATCTTGTGTTTTTCTGGGAATGTCTTAATCTCTCCATTACTTTTGAACCAGTATCACTGGATGTAAAATTCTTTGTTGCCAGTTATTTTCTTTCAGTAATTTAACTAGTTCATTCTACTGCTTTCTTGCCACCATGGGTCTGATGAGAAATCATCACTTAATCTTATTAGGACTCCATTTTATATTACATGCTGCATTTTTCTTTCAGCTCTTATAACTCTCTTTTGTCCTTGGCATTCAACATTTTGACTGCTCTGTGTCTGGTATCATTACTCCAGAAGTGTATCCGGTTTGGGATTTTTTGCATCTCTTAAATGTGCCTATTCATGACTTTTGTTCAATTTTGGGAGTTTTCTGCCATTATTCCTCTGATTATTTCCTCTGTCCCTTTCTCTCTTTCTTCTCCTTTTGGGTTCCCATAATGTGTATATGGTATGCTTGATGGTGTTTCACAGATCGCTTTGGCACTATTCACTTTTTTTCATTTTGCGTCTCAGCCTGGATCATTTCAATTGCCTTGTCATAGATGTCACTGATTCTTTCCCTGCCAGGTACAATATATTGTTGAAAGTTCTAGGGAATTTTTCATTTCTTTTATTGTGGTCTTCAAGTCCAGTATTTCTGTTTGATATCTTTTTAAAATTTCTAGCTTTTTATTGAGATTCTTATATTGTTCATCCATTGCTTTTCCTGATATCATTTAGTTATTTCTCTGTGTTTTCCTTTATTTCTTTGAGCTCATTGAGGATAATTTTTTTAAGGTCTCTGTTGGGTATATGCAAAGTATGGTCATCTTTGTTCATTGTTTTGGTCTTTCATCCTGTTCCTTTGGCTTAGCCATCATTTCTTGTTTCTTTATTGCTCTTGTAATTTTTAGTATTTTTAATTTTAAAAGTTTAATATTTTAAAGTATTAAGTCAGAGATTTAGTCCATGATGTGTCTGCTCCTTATATTTGTATCCAATTAGTGATATGACAGAGATTTCCCTGAGGGCCAGGAGCTAACATAGACAAATAATGTAAAAAAATATACCTTTCACGATCTTTACACGTTGACTCTACATTAGCTGGTGCTATCCTTCAGAGGTAAGCTCTCCTACCAAGAAAATCAGCCCAAGGTGAATATGAAGTGCAGGGGCCTCTCTCTCTCTTGTCTGAGCTTGTGCCTTGTCCTGGGCTTGTGGCTGCCCACGACCTTGGGAGTTCCCCTGTTTATAGGTATTCTACTGCCCCCCTCCATCACGTATGAAATAGATTTCCTTCCCATCTCATGTGTTCTTTTGTATGGCTTACAGCATTTAATCCTGTCCAGAAGGTGCTTCTTTCTTCTTTAGGGCAAGTTCTAGGAGAGCAAGCCAAAGATGAGTTTCTTGGCACCGTCTTCATGTTGCCACTTAATAGATTAGCACCACTATATAGACACCACAGTAGTGCATAAGGTTACTCTGCTCCATCTGGGGCAGAGCCTGGGAGTGCTGATTGGTTCTACACTGCACCAGAAAGGGGTGGGTGCAAGGCCCGCAAAGACCCAGGAACTTCTCCTACCACTTTTTGAAATTTGAATTTTTTTATCCGACACTCACCCAGTTACTGCAATTATTTAACTGGGTTCTGAGGAAAACAGCTCTGCCAGTTTTTGCATATTGTTGAAAGATTCTGTATGGATATAGCACCCTGGAGTATCTTGCACAGCCTTCTTGGTTACCTGGAAGCCTCACCTAATATTTTAAAATATTTTCAGAGCAAACTCTAAAATGTGTTTAAAATGTGTCTGCTTTAATAAATAGAATACATTGATTAGAATCTAAATGTTTCCTAATACCTGGGATTATTTCAATGAATGTCAGTTATCAGATGGCGCTGTAACGCAGTGAAGGTCACAGAACTTGACAAAGCATGTGGGAGTTTCTTCATTAAGTGATCCCTGAAATCAACAAGATTCAAGTTCTCCTATTAACTGCTTTTCTTTCTAAACCATTCATCTCCCTTCTTTTGTTGTGAAATTCTCAGTGTCAATTCTCATTGCTGTCAATATGCCCAACTAATCTGTGGTAGCCTGGAATATCAAATGGCTACTATGGCTAGAATTATATGTCACAGAGGAGTCAATAGTCTATTATAGAATTATTTTTCTATAATAAAACACATGCTTTTACTTCATGGACTTTGAAATTTTGCTTTGGGCTGTTGAGATGTATTTTTGTTCCTTTATTGTTTTTGACTATGCTATACAGTGAGAAAATGTTATTTCATGATAAACATATAATATCCGAACTCCTTCAATTCAACTGTGAGCTCTTTGATGATGAAGTTTATCCCAAAGTACGAACAACAAATAAAAGGTAGGTAAATGGGACCTCATCAAAATTTAAAACTTTTGTACATCAAATGAGATTATCTTAAAGTAAAAAGACAATTTACACAATAGGAGAAAATATTTGAAACCACATATCAGATAAGGGTTTAATACCCACAATATAGAAAGAAATACTATAACTCAACAACTGAAAGACAACACAAGTAAAAAGTGAGCAAATGACTTGAATAGACAATTCTTCAAAGAAGATTTACAAAAGCACATGAGCAGACCCTCATAAGGAAATATAAATCAAAACTACAATAAAATACCACTTCACACCATTAGAATGGCTACTGTTTAAAGAAAAAAAAAAGGAAAATAGCAAGTGTTGGGGAGGGTATGGAGAAATAAGAACAATTGTTCCTTGTTGGTGAGAATGTAAAATGGAGCAGCTGCTGTGGAAGACAGTTTGGTGGTTTCTCAGCAAGTTAAATACAGAATTACCATGTGAACCACCAATTCCACTTCTAACTATAAACCCAAAAGTAATGAAAGCAGGGATGCAAACAGATATTTGCACATAAACAAATGTTATTTACATGCAATGGAACATTATTCATCCATAAAGAGTAAGGAAGTCCTGATATATGTGACAACATGAATTAATCTTGAAAATACCATATTGAGTGAAATAAGCTAGGCATGAAAGGACAAATATGGCATTATCTCACTGATATGAAATAGTTAGGATAAACAAATTCAGACTCAGAAATTAAGATGTAGGTTACCAGGAGGCTGGGTGGGGATAGTGAATGGGAGTTAAGGCTTAAATTCTACAGAGTTTCTATTTGGGGTGATAGAAAGAGTTCGGTAATGAAGGGTGGTGATGGCAGTATAACATCGGCAACGTAATTAACACCCTTAAGTTGTATATTTGAATGTGGTTAAAAGGGAAATTTTTGGTTTGTAGTATATGTTACTAGAATAAAAAAATCTTAGGACTGAACAACACCGACAAGGAATCCCAATGCAAACCATGCACTACAGTCACTAGTACAATTATAATAATATTCTTTCATCAATTGTAACAAACATCCTACACTATTTTAAGTTGAAAATAATGGGGAGGCTATATGGGAATTTCACATTTTTGCATGATTTTTCTGTAAACTTACAAACTTCTCTAATTAAAAAAAGAATATTCTACATGTTAGCACGAATTAAGTGCTCAATAAATATCAATTGGCTGAGTGATCCTTTAATCCCCTCTTCTTTACCATACTTGATGGCATGGTCAGATTTATTCTAGCTTTGAGAAGAATTGCTTGAAAAATTATTTTTCACAGTGGAATAGGCATTATAGCATATATTTTTATTTTTTAGTTCTTTTTAGGTTTGAGTTTAAGAGAGGAAAATGAAGTGTGACTAGCGCCCTCAGGTTTCACCAATTGTTTTTTGCATGGTAACGACCTCTGTCAACTGTTGTCACAACAAAAAGGAATTTCTACCAATAAAAACTCAAGCAGTAAAAGTAATAAATAATAGCAAATTGTGCCACAACTGGATTAGGAGAAATATAAATGATTACTGAGTCAATAACCCAGAAATCCAAAATTTTCAAGGAGCTTACATTTAAAACTGTCCATCAGCATATTCAGTGAAAGCACTGAATATTACCAGGAGACCATATAAGAATATATTTATAATAGAAGCGTTTCATAATGGTAATAGCCTGGGGAAACTTCCTTCTATTTGTAGGAAAAAAGGAAGAAGGAAAGGGAAGGAGAAGGGTAGGGAAGGGGGAAAGAAAGAAAGAAGGGAGTGGAGGGTAGAAGGAAATACCACTAAGAAGATTACCACTACTGCTTTGAATAATAGGTGCTCTTCAGTGTGCAATTTTTATGCAACACTGACTGAGCACTTTAAATGCTTTATCCAACTTAATACAAAAATGTTGCAACAAAAGATATCACTTCCCCATTTTACAGATCAGAATATTAAGGTTCAAGGATATTGTGTGCCTTGCCCTCATTCCCAGAGCTGCAATAGCAGCTGCATTCAGCCTGTCTGTCTGCCTCTAAGACCAGCATTCTTTTTTTTTGCATTTAAAAGATATATTTTTATTGTACACAACAAACAAACACACAACCTTGACATACAAACATTCTATATATGTATACAATCAATGGTTCACAATATCAAAAAAAATCACATAATTGTGTATTTATCGCATGATCATTTTTTTAACATTTGCATCTCTCCAGCAAAAGAAAGAAAAAAGAAAAAACTTACACATGCCATATCTCTTACTCCTCCCTCTGACTGAATATTCCAATCCATTAAATTTATTTTAACCTTTGTTCCCCCTATTATTTGTTTATTTTTTACCCATATTTTTTACTCATCTGTCCATACCATGGATAAAAGGAACCTGCATTTTAACAAGCTCCTCAGGTCATTCTAATGCACAGAAAAGTTGTGAGGACCACTACCTCACTGGGTGGTATAATTTGGAGCCCTGGGATTCTGGTTTTAGCTCCATCACTAACCAGACAAATGACCTTAGGCAAGTCATTTCACCTCCTGGGTCTCCGGGTTCCCCTCTGAAACAAGGGCGGGGGTACTAAATGATCCCCATGACTCCTTTCACCTCTGACATCCTCTGGGGCTACTATGAGATTCCACAGGCT
Organism: Tamandua tetradactyla; assembly: GCF_023851605.1. Taxonomy (NCBI): domain Eukaryota; kingdom Metazoa; phylum Chordata; class Mammalia; order Pilosa; family Myrmecophagidae; genus Tamandua; species Tamandua tetradactyla. Next base: position 134,883,005 of record NC_135329.1, on the reverse strand, counting down.
TCACCTCAAATAAGACCAGCATTCTTAACTGCTCTGGCTGAGTTGCAGCTTGCTACCTGTTAGTTCTAGAAATACATGTTCTCAAAAGAGATAATCACTAAAAAAGAGAGAATTGGTAAAATCAGTAAGATTTATCACGCACTTGCAATATTTCAGGTGTTCCGGACCATACTAAATATACAGGGAAATATTTAACTACACTACTGATGAAAAAAATAATAGTAATAAACATCTTTCCAATATATATAACATTGACTTCATTGTCAAAAGTCTTAAATGTATATGTTCAATGCGTTCCTTGACAACCCCTTTCCCCCTCCCTTATTGTTAATTCGGCAAGGAGGCTTCCTGCCGCAAATCCAGAGTGTCCAAATTTCAACTGTGCTCATATAACTCAGTTGTATATGAAAATTTTATTTTAGTTCTCTATACTGAATTTTTCACTTTTTTTATTCGTATGATCTGCATTTTTTAACTCAAAGAACTGCTAATTATCTTATCTGTTCACCAATAGAACGTGTGCTGTAAGTGTAGAAAGACGATATTCCAATTTTATAAATGAGGAAATAAATATTTAGATGTGAATATAATTCACTTAAAAGGAATGTCCATCTACAGAAAGCTCGATCAGAGATCCTAACTAAATCAGAACTCTTTTAAAGGAGAATTTCTGCTATTACCATTTTTTTTCCTAATGCCAAATCTTTTTCCCTGAAATTTTTTTCTCACTTCATTTTGGGGTATTTTTTAAATCTGTGTGTCTGAGGAGCAATGCTGAGCAATGTTGCTTAAAAAAAAAAAGCAATTAAGTCAAAAGTCCTACAAAAAAGGGACATATTTCAGAGAAGCTGCAAATAAATATTTTGTAGATTGAATCACAAGCTCTCAGCAGCTTTTTTTTTTTGTCAAGAAAACAATTTTTTTCCTAGAACTTGGTCAACACAAAGAAAAAGACAAATATTTCTGGCTCCCTCTGTTTGTATGCGAGTTAGAGAAAAGAGACAAGTCTGACAAACATCTGGGAAATGGTTATATAGAGCGCTTAGGGGTTTTATATCTTCTTCATATATTGCCTGGAATTAACAACAGTGTCCTGTCTTCTAATGTGATTGGCTGACACGGTTCCAGTAATTTAAAATACAAATAATGCTGAGAAAGCATGGTAAGGATTGGTGTGTTATAGTTCTGGAAACACTGAACTTTATGAATGATGTAGCGGTAAAAGGAAAGAAATATTGCCAGAAAATATTGATAGTGGATTGGATCTAAATTCACAGGAGAGAGATGCCTGGCAGAAATATGCAGTCCTCTACCCCTTTTTATACTGCAGTTTCATAACTACTGATTTTCTTTAAGAAAAAAAAAGGTTTTTTGCTGTTAATGGCATACCATCCCTTTCCATTCTTTATAAATTGTGTGATTCACAGATATAAGCACTCTGATGTGCAGTGCAGAGGCTCTGCGGGTAGACAGATCTGGGTGAAATCTCACCCTCTCCACTTGCCTTGAACATTTTCATCTCTCAGCCTCAGTCTTCTCATCTGTCAACTGGATCATGAAGAGTAGGTGATATACTGCATGCCTAAAACATGGCAGAGTGCCTGGAACTCTGGATACCGACCGTGAATAATGTTTCTTATTTATTTGTGAGTCTGTATTTGCTCAAACTGGATATGCTTATCTAGACATCGTGAATCCCATGAGTCTAAGAGAATACCTCAAAATATAGTTGGGAAGAAACATCTCTTAGTTAGCAATTATATACTGATTCCTAGAGGTTCTACACATTGTTACAGCTAGTTTAAAGGCAGTCAGGTCTTTAAACAGGACTAAAATAATTCTGCTTCTATTTGTATGTTCAGTCTTTAAAATTTACAGAGAAATTGAGCAATACATATTGGGGTAATGGTGTTCATTTGGTCCATAGAAATATGAATTAAATTCATTCACATCAAGGAAAACTCAAAGGTACTGAAAACAAGACGAGCGCTTTGGAGGGGGCAAACTAATCCCAGGGATCTGTGGACGGGACATGAATCTTTGGGAGGCTCACGGAAGAGCTTACAGGGAAGAGAGAAGAACAGTCTTGGGGATGTACCCTTTTTCCTCCCACTCCCTTCTCCACATTCCATCTCCTCTGCCATGGCAGCCCTGAACCAAATCTGACCCAAACCAAAACTGGCCCTGGAGTACAATGAGTATCAAAGATTTCATTTATATATTGGATGGAATTTCAAATATCAGGACATCCCCATTGAAATGTAATTATTGGCATGAATAAAGTTCTTAACATAAGAAGGAAAGATTTAGGCACATCTATAAGAAACACATGTTAAGATAATATGATGGTTGCCTTCCTCACCTAAGAATAACCCCACGCATTAAAATCAAAAGCTAAGATCTGTTTTTTTCTTTTTTTTTTTCTTCAGGAAAATGGAGCTTCCAAAAATGTTATGGTTGCATTTGATCCAATTAAACAATCAGTTCTAATTTTAGATTTCCTTTCTTAGCCATAAATATGTTTAGGACAAGAAATACTATTGTGTGCGTAATTAGGTCATAAATATATTTAATAAGTTAATCAGAAGGAGAACATGACTGGAACACTGGTTAATGCTGAAGTTTATAAAGTAGAATTCCCCACCTCATTAATAGGTGATGCTGCTTAGTGAGATTGTATACGTGTTCTTAACCAACACTGTCAGGTTTTTATGTTTTGTTTTTCTTTTAGAGAATTAGGTTCTATTTAAGCTCAAAAGTGCAGTTATTCTGTGTTTTTCAGGTAAGAGGGATTGGACACACGGAAACACTTTCTCCCCACTCCAGATCTAGACTCCAGGAAAAGGAGATTAGCCTACAAGCAGCCCAAGCAATGTGGGAAAAGGGACAGTGCTTCAGAGATGAGGCCAACACTTCTCCTTTGAAGGGCTCTGAACACAAAGCACCTGGATGCCAGGATTTTCATGGCAGGAATTCTGCAGCTGCATGCTGGAGGTCACCTTGATTTTACTTTCTGTACCTCAAGCACAGGTGAACATCAGAGTTTCCTCTGCAACCACTGAAAGCTGGGAGGACTTATTAAGATGTGCAAAAATGTATTATTCTTTCTCTCCTCCTCTTTCTTCCTCCACTCCCATTCCCCAGTGTAAATGAACATACATTCATGCACACACACACACACACAGAGCAAAGGAGAATAATCCAGAAAAATTCCAGTGGCATAAGAGAAAACAGATTAAATAGCAAGTAGCTCCTAATTTTAAACCGTCCATCTATTTTAACGACTGAGTTGGTATTTGCTGCATGTAATTTTCTGGGACTGTAAAGCCAACTACGTAAATAGTTTAATACTAGGTCCTACTTCAGTTAGGTGCTACTTGTCCACATGAGAGTACCACTGATGACACCTTTGTCGGCCAGTTTCAGCAAAACCACCAAGCTCTTAATGAGCATTTATTATTTATCTGACCTTCAAAAGTCTCAGGGTGCATGCACAGTTATAAAATCACATGCATAAAACCATCTCTGCAATAAATTAAAATTAAACTAACCATGGCAGCAGTATTCTAGGTGCATAACTTCACTTACTTGGGTAGGCCAGGTGGAAGATATGAGTTCTGCTCCACGTCCTGAAGGTCAAGAGAACCGGATTCTGCCAAACAAGGAAAGCCAGAAAACTGCAGAGTCCAGCAAGAGTCACTCTGTATCCTCTGGACTGTCAGAAGCAGGATCTAAGCAAAAGACACCATTTACCCTGTTAGAAAAGCATCATACGTAAACCCAGTCATATTCACGTGGGGCAAGAGGAGATTGTCAGTGCCTCTATCCCCATAGTACCAGACGTCCTCCTGGGACACCCATCTCTACTCCACCTGCAAAGCATTTTCATTGGAGCACATCAAAGGTGATGTTTTCACCATTTGAACATCCTTACAGTTCAGAGCATCAACTCTACCTTCCCCCACTTAGTATAATAATTAATAATAAGATTATAATAAGATTTATAATAAGAGATGAATTGAATATGCTGACCCTCACATGTGCGCCATTTAGTAGGCGATTGAATACTGAAATGCAAAGCCAAATTCCATACAGTTCGGTGCTCCAGTGGTCAGTGGCAAGGTCAGCTTCTCTTTGAAAAGTAACCAAAAATCTCTTCTCTTTATTCTCAGAAAGAATTCACTAGCCAAGCTGTTCTTTCCTACTTTGTGCTTCTTTTGACTTGAGGTGAACAGTAAAGAGCCAACAGGATAAGGTAGAAGTAGCTGACTTGCTGAAACCCACAGCAATGCCTGTTAAGGTGACAGAGAGAACGATTAAAGCTCACCATATGCGACAGTTGATATAAAAAGAACACAAACTTTCAGAAAATAGCTTTCCCGGTGTTATGATTTTATTGACCGTACTAGCCCTCAAACTAGTCAGTTTAAGGCAAGAGAAGGAAGTCTTTCCTACTTCAGGTATTATTTTAAGCTGAAGCTATACTACAGATCTAGGTTACATACCATGCTCAATCTTTGCAAATAGTACAAGGTTCTCGCTTTGTTTTGTTTTTAATTCAAGCATAGCAACACGATCTAATCTTCCTACCTTCAATACTGTTAACGTGTCCTCTGCAGTGGGTTAGGGTGGGTCAATTAAACAGGCATGAACTTCTAAGATGAATGGAAAGATGAAACTTAATTATCCTGTTCAGTCCCTTCCCTTTTCTTCTCCCCGTCCTCTCAGGCTGTCTAAACACCACGCTTGCTTTTTAAAGTTGCCTACCAATGATCAATTCATGATCATCTCATTCTCAAAAGCAAATGCAGAAATATCCAGAGCAGCTTGTGTAGGCTGAGCCCAGAAGAGAGACAATTTGCTGGATATTTAATTTCTCCCGTTTGTTATTTTAAGGATGAAAAAACTAAAAACACATTAGTCATTAGTCACAGTTATTCGATTCACCGCCCCTCCCCCTCCCCCATGTAACACATTAAGTTCTGGGAGAACCCTCTGTAGTCTTACCAGTCTGAGTTAGTGAATGAGTATATGAATTAAGGGCAGTTGAACCATCAGGTAAAAAGACATGCGCCTTAATTTTTAAAAGCCAGCAAATCTGAAGAAGTAACAAGAACTACAAGAAGTGATTTTACTCCTGAGAGCGGCAAAGCCTCCAATCAATCCTGGCCTTCCAACCCTCCAGGTTCACACAAGATTCCTCCAGTCCCCTCCCCACACAAGACACCACGCTCAGTTACCCTCTGCAACTTTGCTCATACACTGCCCACAGAGGCCATTTTTCCTCTTTCTGTACCCCCTAGCATCTATTATCTCAACCTTTACTTTGACACTTGATTATATTATACTTGGCATTTTATATATATACGAATCTCAAATTGGTTTTATTTTTTATTACAACCCTGTAGTGAATAGGGCACTGCCCTTGGAGAGCTACTGGTTAAGACTATTGGGCATTGGATCGGACAGCACCAAGTTCAAATTCTATAGCCCTGTGACCTCAGACAAGGTGCTAACTGTAAAATGGGGACAGCGATGGCACTGACCTTACTGGGTTGCAGTGAGAGTTAAACTAAATCATGCGTGGAAACCACTTAGCACTGGGCCTGCACATAGTAAGGATTAGAGAAATTGTGGTGGTGATGATAATCAGAGTGGTTGAGGTTATTATTGTTATAATTATTGGAGATTGGGTTCTGTGTTTGCTTCTAACATTTGTGATATGGCTATTTAACTGCCTTAGTCATTTCCCCTATGAGAAAATGACGGAGTTGGACTAGGTGGCCCTCCTTTTGTAAACCTGTCAATCATTTGAAATCATGTTGAAGGCAAGACTTGTATCTTATTCTTCTTTTACAATCATCCTAGCACTAATATTTTGCATATACTCAGAGAATTGCATAATTAAATGAAAATCAGTAATTTTTAAAAATACGCAGATTTGCGTCTGTGTATCTGTGGGTGCATGCGTGTGTAAGAAACCTTCACCTACTGAGAGAGAACTGTGCATGTGCAGAATCTTTCCCAAGATGCGGTAAATCAGGGGCTGTTTTCTAGAAGATTAATCCTCTAGAAACCCAGCACTCCCTCAGATACATGAATGTGGTTTGAGGTGCGCTACGATGCCCCCAAGCTGCCTGCCTTTGTGAGTGACTGAGAAACCACCCCCTCTGTTTGGAGCTGGAGAAACAGCCTGTGCATCCCACGAGCCTCAGAGCTGCCTGCTCTGGACCTCAGGACCTTTAGGGCTGGTGCTGTCCTGGTCTGAAGGATCCTGTTCTCACTGGCCTCGGTAGCTGCCTGATGATTTCGATGCACAGAAAGGCGATTGATTTGGGAATAATTCCTGGTGATTCCGGAGGCCACCAGGAGGATGGGCTCCTGGAGGGTTGTCCTTATAGAGTATAAATCCGTGGCCATTTCATTTTACTTTATATCTTTGTATTAATCTCAAATTTTCTCTTCTTGCCTAAACCATTTCTAAAGGAGTGTGGGTAAGTCTGAGGAGACCGTAGATTTTCATTTAGTGCTGCACTTTTGTGTTGGGAATTTATGCAGGGAAGTTCTGCATAAATTTTTAAACTAACTTAAAGTACTGGCGTCATAATCCAGAAGGCACTCCTAATTTGACTGTAAGTGAAAAAACATTTTCAGATTTTCAGTTACTCATTTTCTCTAGAGCAGATGCTTATAATGTGGGTTCTAATTACGTCCAATAGTTTAATTAAATACCATATTGAAACATTTTGAATGAAAATTCAATTTCAACACACTCGTTCCAAAAGTTTTTCTAGCATCATTTGCCTCAACATTCATTTCAACAGCATTTTTCTAGCATCTATACAGAATATAAAAGAATTGAAAGTTATTTCCCTCAAGAAGCTAGAGAGAAAAGTTAAGACTTGAGAGATGTCAAAATATACACAGATATGCAAGTGGCAACTAGTAAACAAAAGTAAGTATGTGATTGTGAACTTTAAGAATAGCCAAAATTTCTTGATTGGTTACAATGTGCCAGGCACCGTGCTTGAAAGCAAAGCTCTTGGTTGCCTATGAGTGCCCGGGCTCTGCTGCTTCTACCTCAGCTGGAGTCATTACTGTCTATGGCTTCCCGATGTCCCTCCAGCAAGGGAATGTGACCTCAGGTACAGAAGAAGCAGAGAGGAGGGTGAACTCCTAAGAGTTAAAGATAGTATTTTCATCTTTAATGACAAAAAGGAAGATAGATGCAATAAATGTCCCAGAAATTACATATGTATTTATTAATTTGAAATTCAGCCGAAGTGTATTTAACATTTTACACACATTGTCCTACTTGCTGCGCACGCATCTATACTCTGTCGTCTCTCTTTCATCTGATGGCTTCATACATTTGCAGAAAGTTACTTTTTGCCTTTGTTTACTTTATATGACATAAAGTTCTTAAGAACTGGGAGGCCAAGATTTCTTACACATCTTGACAGTGTATATGCTAATGACTAAATAGGTAACCAAATTTAAAAGGCCAGCAAACACCCAGAACTTTGGCAATTTGGTCAATTCAATTAGACATTAATAGTCTGGTTCCAATAATAAACAAGAATATCATCTTAGAGAAATGCCAAAACATATGAAAAAGCTAGATAGGCAAAAATTAAGGTGATTAGTTCTGAAAGCAGGGAAGTTCTGCATAAATTTTTAAACTAACTTAAAGTACTGGCATCATAATCCAGAAGGCACTCCTAATTTGACTGTAAGTGAAAAAACATTTTCAGATTTTCAGTTACTCATTTTCCCTAGAGCAGATGCTTATAATGTGGGTTCTAATTACGTCCAATAGTTTAATTAAATACCATATTGAAACATTTTGAATGAAAATTCAATTTCAACACACTCGTTCCAAAAGTTTTTCTAGCATCATTTGCCTCAACATTCATTTCAACAGCATTTTTCTAGCATCTATACAGAATATAAAAGAATTGAAAGTTATTTCCCTCAAGAAGCTAGAGAGAAAAGTTAAGACTTGAGAGATGTCAAAATATACACAGATATGCAAGTGGCAACTAGTAAACAAAAGTAAGTATGTGATTGTGAACTTTAAGAATAGCCAAAATTTCTTGATTGGTTACAATGTGCCAGGCACCGTGCTAGGAGCAATACAGGTGTTATTTTATTTAATCCTCAAAACACCACAAGATCTTACAGTTTTCCCAGTTGACACAGACTAAGATGTTAAGTAACATACCCAGGGTAATCCAGGCATCAAGATTCAAACTCAGGTCATTTGACCCCAAAGCCCATATCCTTGAGCATACTGCAGGGAAAACAGTTTAGCATCGGAAAAAGCCTAGGATTTAGGGTCGGAAGATGTCAAGTCCAACGTGTGCCACCTCACCAAGCAATGGGATCTTAAACAAATCACTTAAGTCCCTTGATCCTCCAGTTCTTCTTTTATAGAACGGGGTAGATGAAGATGCTTTGTGAGCCCTAAAACACTCTGCAAACATCACATGCTATCATTTTCATTGAAACCTGCATATATGTGGTGAAGGAATACTATGGACTGGGTTATACTGATAAAAAGAGACTTAAAAAGATGTCTCACTTTGGAATCATAAGAAATTACTAACAAGGGTTGATGGAGAGGGTCAGGAGTACGTTTACTGCTCAGAACAGTGCAGCCCGAGTCTCATCCTCTATATGGAAATATGCTACTCGATCTTTACAATGACATTATATAGTGTGCCATTACCAAGTCTACATACATTTATGCTGTTCTAATCACTAGTGCTGACCTACCAGTGGAGACATTGGAGTAACAAGAATTTGTTATCAGAGCAGTTAGAAAGATATTGATAATGTTTCTGTCCATATGTAGCTTATGTCAAAACAGCTAAATGGGAGGGCATAAGGCTTATAGGAAGAAATGGTTGCTTTCCCCCCCCCCAGATTTGCAGAGTTTTCGAGCATTTCATAAACAGTCTTTACACATAAAATGCTCATGGCTCAGACTGGGTGAGCAAATTGGGCATATTTAAACACTTTTAATTCTTTTTGTTGTTGTTGTTGTTAAGATTTCCTGAGGGGACTCTTAGTGGTAAAAAAGACAATGAATATGTCAAATCAGACAGTAAATTGATATGAGATGTCGGTTCATTTAAAACAGCTTCTACCAGTGTAGTTTTAATCTAATTTATTTTTATGCCTGTCATAATAATACTTCTAAAACATTAATAAGTGATGTTTCACTTTAAGCATATTTTAAATTTTCCTAAACTTAAGAAGTTAACATTATTTCAATAATTAATGTTGTTTTTATTCTACAGTTTAATTAGTTCCCTAAAAGGGGAGCTGTATTGTTTCAAAATGAAATTCAACCTATTATCCCAAAGAATGGATTTTTCTAACAATATTGTTGAAAGTTTTTAAAGAAAGATAATGAATTTGAGAGGTTTTTTTGAACATAATCACCATTTGGATTTCCTGGTTGCGGATTAACCAGTGATAGTTTATCAGTGGAAAGTTTGCTCATTTTAAGTAGAGGTGAACTCATCACATAGATTTCTCCCCACTTTTGTTTGTCTCAAATATGAGCCCTTCATAAAGCTGAAACAAACCAATAGAGACAAATTTATATGTAAAATAAAAATGAGTAAAATCTTGAAAAGGAAAACAATGAGCTATTTAAGATTTTGGTAACTAAGAGAGTTCTTTTTAAAATGTAAAAAAAGCATGTGCCAATTTTCTTAGTGTCACAGTCACATTTTAAACTGAACATTGAGATGAGCTACACTCATAAGAAATCACCTTTTCATATTATATCACAATCAAGGAGGGCCACAGTAGCTCAGTGGCAAAGTTCTTGCCTGCCACACTGGAGACCTGGGTTGGATTCCTGGTGCCTGTCCATGCGGGGGGGGGGGGACACACACATTATGTCACACTCAGAGCTTTGTAGGGGAGGCCCTACATTGTGTTTTTTGTGTTTTTCATCTCCTCCCACTCACTTAACATATGAAACTAGTACTTTGATAGAAGTAAAAGGGGAGAATCTAGTTTAAGGTAATCACCAACGTGTTTTCTGAAAAAGACCTGAGACTCCAGTGTCAAATTTTCTCAACTTTAAATTGTAGAGCTATATGGAGGTGCTGCGTTTAGTGCTTTCTGCTATTTAACATCTATGACACAAGTTATACAATGACACTCTTCTCACTTATGTTAATATACTGAGTGACTTTTATTAAACAGAAAACATTTTTAAATAGCTTCATCTGGCTCCTTTTTATTTTTCATTTGTTTGTTTTGACTTTGAGGACAAGTCAAATGGAACAGTGTCAGAGCTCTTTTGAGCACAAAAGGGCAGAACCAATATGAAACTGAGCAAATATCTGGTCACCTAGAGCAGACCTGGATAGGGAACCGCTCTGAATAATTTATGTTCAGAATTTCACTTTGGGTCCCAAGTGGTCTAGATGAGCTGTGTATAATGCCTAAAATTACCAGAAAATTTCTTAGCTCACCTCATTCCTTGGGCAGCAGAGATGTGGTCTACAAATTGCTCTGCTGCTTATGTCACCCGTAATTCCATGAGAATCTAGTCTTTTCCAATCTAGGGAGAAAAAAATAGTTTCACCAAAATACAGCTCACTATTAACCTTACCTCAGGAATTCGGTGGCAGGAGCCTCTGATGCCTACATTTGATCTTGACATTCTCTTCCTCAGAACTGCAATCAGCAATAGGAAAGCTAGCTAGGTTGTCAACAGGTTAAAAAAAAAAATAGCTCACAGCTCTCATTTGAATGGTCCTGTACAATCTACAGAACACGTTCTTAAGCAGTATCACATTTCGTTTCCACAATAAGTCTGTAAGATACATATACACATACCGAACTGTATATAATCTGTTACCACAATTCAAATTTATACATGATGAAACTTAGACTCAGAGAAGTAATTTTCCTGTGGTAAATAAAGCCCGTGCTATTTTTCCTGTCCCATACCTGAGACATGTCCCTATACGTTTCTTAAAAGAACTTTCTGGCAACTAAATACTGACACCTTTGTGATAATAAAATGTTCAAGAGAGATGTGCAGAATCTATGCCCAGCCTTCTCATAGAACACCCCCGTCAGCATATTCAAACACCTTCTATTCTCTGACAAGCCCATGAGCGTATTAATGTTTTCTCCAGGTGCTTTTCAAGCCTAAAAGCTGCATTTAAAATGTCATAGAGTTTTGGATACTCATACTCAAAAAATGATACACAGTCCAGATTTCTGGCATGCCTTGTGTCCATCTGCTTGCATGGCATGGTGCCCATTCACAAGGTAATAAGAGAATTTCAGGAGGACACAGATGCCAAGCATATCAAGGCTTAGAGCAATTACCTGCAAAATGAAGCAAGCGGCTTTTCTTTTTGAACAATGAGCAGATCCTCCTGAGTCAGAACCACCAAATCATAGCTCTGCATCTATTTCATTATGTGAGATCACATTAGCTGACACAGAGTAGAACACAGAGTAGAGACTGCTGTTACTAGTTCAAAACCTTGATTCATTCCTGTCTCTAGGTTACAAAGAATTAAGGCACATCCATATAGAATAAAATCCCCTGCACCTTCAACAAAGCTCAAAGGCCAGCTTTTGCCATGGAAAGAATGAGTATTGCATGGAAAATCACAAATGCATTTTCCAGTGTCAGGAAGCTCCGTGCCGTTGTTTACTTGCAACCAATCAAATCTGGAGTAGCATGTGACTCAGCCAAACAAGAAGGTTCAAGTGTTGAGCTGGGATTGCATTTTCTGCAGATGTAGTTATAGTACCTATATTGACTCATCTGCTTGAGAATGTAATGATAAGGAAGACATGGCAAACACAAGTTCCTGTCTGAATCTTAGCAAGCATCCTTTAACCAGAGCTGTTTATATGGTGTCCCACTGATGACACATGATTCAGTCATTGCTCCTTCTCAATATGCTTTCTGGTTATAAACTTTGAGGTGAAAGATTGTTTAAAGAATAAGAGTAGTAAGGAGAGCAGCCAAGGAGAAGGGAAAGAAGAAAAACAGCACAAGAAATTAGAAGGAAAGGAACAAAAGAGAGAAAAAAATAGGCAAATAAATCTGTTAATACCTATACTATAAAATTAATCCTGTAGTCAATTCTATCATATTTCTAAAGAAATCTTTCTTTGGATATTACTCTGAAATATGTCAACGTGCTAAGTAAATGTTCCTGAAAACTGCATACCTCTTTTTGCTCTTTTTATCTTCCTTCTCTATTTATATTACACATACATATATTCTGGAAAACTCTATATACCTACATAAACATATCACTGCATTTTTTCATAGGTAAATGTACACACACAAATGTTACTGAAAACTACATAGCTGTATATGTATGTATATACCAGACTCCAAAAGAATTTATTAGAAATAAAGTTCTACATTGCCATGGGACAATTCTAAAGGTATTTAGGAGGTAGTCGCTCATATATAAGGTATTTTCTCTTTTATCAGTTTAAAAAGAAATTTAAGGGTGGGCACCAGTGGCTCAGTGGCAGAGTTCTCACCTGCCATGCTGCAGACCTGGGTTCGACTTCCAGAGCCTGCCCATGTCAAGAAAATATATATATGAAAAGAAATTTAAAAGCAAGGAAATTAAGTGTAAGAATTTCATAATATAGCATTATAATAATATATATAGGTATGATTATGTATGAGTAGGCGTGTTAATAGAGTAGGGTTGTTTAACAGAATATGATGATCTTATGGTAAACAGAACTTATTTACGTATCTGAACAACTGATATATTTATTGGTTTAATACGTGTTCAACAGACATTTATTGAACACCTATATAGTAGAAAAATAAGCTCTTCTCTTCAAGGAATACTTGCTTCGATTATAGCAATAAAAACTTTCTATTATTTCAAATCATTTGATTTTAAATAAGTTATACATGAGATTTTAATGAGTGCCTCCTGTGTGCCAGAAATTGTTTGGGGCTCTGATGGCATAATAAAAAGTATCGTCCTCAAGGTGTTTGAAGTGTGTAGTAAGAAAGAGACTGACAATAATGTGTTTAATGGCAATATATGGGAGCACAAAACATATAAAGGACAATTCCCTTAGATTTTAAAATTCAGAAGCCCTTATGGGCCAGCCATGTCTACGCTGTTTCCCTGACACATGGAGGATTACTGCTCTTTTGCCAAAATTGTGCATGGCAAACATCTGCGTGTACATGTGTGTGTAGGTGTGCACAGAAGTTACTCTCTGAGAAGCCTGGAGAGCATCACACAGATCTCCACCAGTCACGGGCTCCTTACTGGGCTAGTATGAAGGCAGATAGAAGGATGTGGAAATCAAAGCAGATATTAAAATGCAATTGAATTCTGAAGCCACTTATGAAATCCAGGTAAACGCTCCAAGGATAAGACCACTGTGTTTCTTCATAGCAGTTAGAGGCATTTGATAGCTCTGGCACAGTATTTGTAATTATTAAAAGAAGGGCAAAAAAAGATCTATAGAAGAGATTAAGCGATTAAGAGAAGAACCACTAAGATGAGAAAGATCCCTATAAAGAAGCAAAGGCTCAGCTGTGACTAAGGGTTTTGCGGGGTGGGAGAATCCAGGAGATTCTTCTCAACTCAGAATAGGGCAAGAGGAATCATTAAATTTCCTGAAGGAGGGACCGTGTTTGTTTTACATGTTAGCAAGTAGATTCTCTCTCTCTCAATTTCTGTCAATCTATATAAGAAAGAAGGAAAGAAGGGAGGGAGGGAGGGAGGGAAGGAGGGAGAGAAGGAAAATAGCCCAAGTGAAAATAGATTGACGCTGCATGGAATATTGTGAGTGCAACTCTCGCTTGAGGGTAGGGGTTGTCTAGGCCTAGGCCACAAGGAATAAATTCTCAAATTTAAGTATGTTAAAGAATCATCACAGGCGCATATTAAAAACACATCCAAGGACTCTATCCCCAAGAGATTCTGATACAGTTTGTCTTGAATAGAATCCAGCAATCTCCCCCAGATGATTCTAGCATAGAGGGTCAAGTCCACACTTTGAGAAATGTTACCTCAGGGAGTATTAAACATCCTTTCCAAACTTCTAATTTATCTACAGATGATTTTATTCCATAGTTCCAAATTTGTTTTGGTGGAGGAGACAGGTTTGCTCTTCTAAGACACATTAAACTTATCAAAGATCTTAGAAACATACTTTGAATTTATATATGTATATTATGATATATTATATATTCATATGTAATTCAGCTTCAATTTTAACCTCAGATGTGAATGAATTGCACATTGCATAGCATTATTTTCTGACACAAAGGACTATGACTTAAAAGAAAATGTCAGTTATAGAGAAAAAGAAATAAAAAGAAAGCAAAAGTAAAAGAGGGAACAGAAAAACTATCTACAAAAGGGCTGAATTTACTCCCAATATGTATCATTTTTGGTTTAACCAAGGGAAGAAGCATGATTAAAAGTTTAATTACTGACAAATATCACATATTTTGAATAAGTAATGTTTCCCTCAAAAAAGTCACAAGGAAAATGGACACACAAAAAATAGAAAGATATTTGATTTGGCTCATTGCTTCCCACCCTGTCAACTTAAGGAATTGACAATTCAAAAAAACTCAACTTTAACTGAATAATAAACAAGAAGCTATTGCAGTGTTTTAACTTGGCTTTACAGTATAACTGAGCAAACTTCAAATCTAATTAGGATGGGAAATTTTGCCTGAACAAGTCTGAAAAGTATTGAGCAATTTCCTAGCGGTCATGACACTGATTCTGGATGTGTACATACTAGAGTGAAGTTCAGCAGGGCACAGGGGCATACAACAGCACTGGATGAGAGAGGGACAAGAACATGGCATAATAAAAAGCATTTTGGAGCAATAGAACCAGATATAATTCCTAGCTCTGCCACTCATTAGCTTTGTGTCCTTGGTGCAAATTATTTGTCATCTCTGAGATTGTTTGCTTACCCAAAGGTAATATTGATAACTCTTCCCCAAGAATTATGCATGATGAGGTAGGTAAAAAGCCCAGCTCAACGGATGACACAAAACAAATTCTCGTTAGCTCATCCATAAAGATACTTTTTAAATGTTGAAGTTACAACCACCCAGATAATGAAGAGAAAATGTACAAACGTAGAGGAAATGCTGCTACACTCAGCACTTCTCAGGAACGGAAATATCATCCAACAATTGGTTTTAAATACTATGCTGGCAAAATGTGTAGGAGCAATTAATACTTGGATATTTTTCTTAGAAGACTGAGATATTTCTCTTTAAAGATTTCTTTCAATTCAGCAGGCTACTATGGTGGTATAATAAGATCATATTTTGAGATATTAATTGATTTTCTTCCCCTGGACATTCCCCCCACATAGTTCTTTGTGCCCATTATACTTCCTGCACCATTCTGAATGGATCATGTTCAAGGTAAAGGTTTATACAGTTAAGGAAGAAGAAAAGAGTCAAAATCTCAGCTTTGAGTTCCATGCATAGAGAAAAATGTTTTTAAAGTCAGGTTATTTTGGATTTTCAGAGAGAATTTGCTTCTTATTTAATTCAAAATAAGAGCCTTAAGGGTGAAGAGCGAAGAGATTATGAAAAGCAACAGAATTAGAAAGGATATGGGATGTATTAAGATCTTGTTTTTCCAACACCAAAAAAGATCTAAAAATCCTTTTTAAATTTAAAGGATTGGGGTAGGGAGAAGCGATGGGAGGAGATTGTAGAAGAAGGGGAGGTGTGTAGGCATAAAATGAGAGGGGAAGAATAGGACTCAGCCAAAGTTATGGGGTTCTGGCCCTTATCTTTTCTGTTCAAAGATGTTTGTATTATTCATGGTTCCCCTACAGAAGAGGAGCGATGGGTGAGGAGAATAAGTATCTACAGGATTAGGTTTGAGGACAGTCTCTCAGAGAGCAGACACCAAGCATGGTGTGGCAAAATGTCCAAAAGATTATGATGCTCTCAAGAGGGATGCAGAAAGGTTAAGGGAAGTTTAGGGAAGTGGAAGAAACGTGCATATGTATTGACGGGACAGCTAGTGCAAACACAACTGAGCCACACAAGCTGAAGCTCACCTGATAGGACCGTGGGTACCTACTGCAGAAGCATTAGACATAGAGGCTAAAGCACCACGACTGGGCACAGTGGATTACACCTGGGTGAAGACAGGATTTATGGGCCACAGGAGTCTAGATCAAAAACAGGTATTAGAGTATCTTCACGAGAAGGGACCGGCAAGGGAAAGGGGGTGATTTCCGAATTAACAGGGTGCAAGTCCAAAAGAGACTGAGAAAAATAGAGCAGATTGAGACTACCCTGAATCAACAAGGTGACTTTTTTGACTGCCCAGAAAATAGATGCTGGAGTGCTAAGTTGTTTTATTGCAGAAATCATTGTTAAAAGTTCCACTGGTGCCGACTGGAGTTGGTGAGTCTAGGTTTTCTTGTCTTTATTTATTACAACTACTGTGACACACTGCTAACACCAATTTCATGGAATATTATGACTGTAAGGGTAATTATAATGCATGTTTAATTATAGAATTTGTAAAATTCAAGAATGCTGCAGTGAAAAAGAGGAAAGGAAAGAAAGTTGCTATATTGCTATGGTATCAAAAGCAAAAAGGGCATTCATTATGCAATATCTGACATAAGCATGATGATCAATTATTTAGCTTTTAAAATTATAAGTATGCTGATTAAAACAATGTCATTAATTATAATTTTCGTAGGGAGATATGTTTTTAACTTGAAATCATGTTTATACACATTTTAAATCACTCAGTGTTGATACTGTTCCCCTTCTCCTACTCCTTCGTCTTTGTCTTTTTCTTCTTTGGAGGAAATAAATCGACAATGATATTTTAGAAAACTGAAGTGAAAGCCGTCATTTTCCTCACTGTCTGTTAATACAGTGAAGTGACACTTTGTGAGTTTAAGTTCACTATTTATAATTTAAATAATCCCAGATAAAGTTGTCTTTCTTTAAAATTCCCAGATTTAATAACTAAGCTTGTTAATATGTTCCAATGTTTCACTTCTGTTTTGGTGCAACAGTGTCTATCCCAAATCTTTTCTCTTAGTTCTTGTTTTCTTTAAATTCCTTCTTATTTTCAAGGAGTTAAGAATTGAACTATTAAGGCTTACCTTAATTTTACTTCTTAGCTCTTTCTTCTTTAGGTGGACTTAACTCCATTCATTCATCTAGTCATTCAACAAGTATTTATTGTCTACCATATGCCAGACTATGTGCTTTATTACTTTAAATTATTTAAGGGAGTTGATGTCTGCATTCTTTTATTCATTTTCACTGTTATATTTAGGCAATCAGAGTCTCTATGATTTGCTCAAGTTTGGAAAGCATTTAAAAGTTCAATCAAGGTTGGGAACAAGTTTCCATATCCCAGGGTTCTGACTACTTCTGAAATGATGGCTTCATACTTTGCTATGAGACATGAATTTATGAAAATTAGGTTCTCAAAATAAGGATATGAATTAGATCATAAGAAACTGACTCATACTCAGACAGCTTGGTTAGAATGCATGCCAGGTATTCTATTTATTGTCCATATACAGGGTTGCAACATGCAAACACTTCAGTTGTGTAGTGCAACAACTAACTCCAAGACGTGCCATTGACAGCAAACATGATGAAAATAAGTTGCCTGGACTTATGAAGAAGGGTGGTCCTGCAGAACCATTCTATAAACAACAACACCCCTACCACTGTCCCTTCTTCCTTGCTGGGAGACTCTGACATTTATTTGGGTGTTTATCAATAGGTGACCCCTATCTCAGCCCTGGAGATGATTTATGATTGACCCAAGCCGGTCCCAGTGCTCTTGCTTCCCTTGCCATTCATGGTTTAGGCACAGAAATGTGGCCCAACAACAGTAAGAGTGAGTCCCCTGAAGGCTTCTGGGAAAGGGTTTTCCTTAGGAAAAAAGAAGTGTATAAGACAACACTTCTCTTTGTCCACTGGATGTAGTCTCTTCTCACTTGATGTCTGAAGCCAGTGTACCCATAATATGGATAAATATCACTAAATTATTCAAGGTTGTGGAACAGAAACCCTGGAACCACTCTACCCATTAATTTCCACTGAGAGATAATGAACCCCTTAGTATTTAAACTAATTTTAGCTATTTTTAAAATTTTTTTGCAGCTTAAAACATCTTTAAAGAAAGTCATGGATCTGTCTTCTCCATTTTTCAGTATGAAAATGGAGGGATAGAAAATGCTCTGTTACTTCCTGTAATCAGTAACCACAAAGTGTAAAAACCAACCTTCTGGTATTCTCTCCTGTCTCCCTATGGGCCTGCAAGTCAGTGTTTTCAAACTTACCGAGAACATAGTTAATGGTCAGTGTTTACCACTTATTGGGGGGAGGATGGAGAGATAGCAGCAAATAAATTGACTTGATTTTTAAAATTGAGTTGATCAGCTCTAACACTTAAGATTCCAAGATATCGTCTGATCTCCTGCTTTATATTTCACCCACCAATACCCCACCTGCATCAGAGAGTTCATTCTTTCTGTTCTTCCCTAACTACCATCCTGTCTCTGTAACACTCTCTTTACCGAGGTTAAATTATTTGGGAATCTGATCACCCTGTGAGTATGACACTTCATTGGAAAATGAAGGAAAAATACTTATATTTATTCATGATGAGTATTATACTGCAGACAAGATTTCTCCTTGGTTTAAAATGCAATAAAACCCATTTTTAAAAGCTGTAATAACAGCACATGAGAATGAGAAGCACATCGGAAGCAGGTATTTTGTATCACAGATTATATGTAAAGATACCTTTGTCTGATTACCTGTATGCCTATGCTAATGAGGAAGAATGACTAAGTTTGCTGTCTATATGTTTTACGTGGTTCAAGAGTCATTCTTTAAATCTGTTGCCCCCTAATAGGAGAGAGCACCAAAAAAGAGGGACTTTTGAGCTATAATTCTTGAATTAACCAGCATACTAGGTCACTCGATAATGTTTGGCCTGGCAGGGGTCCAAGACAGGGGAAATTTCACAAATATTCCGCATGTCCTTATTCTTTGCGAGGCTGTGAAATACAGGAGAGCATCTGCGTATCAGCAAAGAAGAGAAGCAGAAGAAAAGAGTCAAAATAGAAAAGGTGAATGAAAATTACTCTTTGGGGAAAAAATGCCAGTGTTTAGTGTTCTCAGAAGGAGAATTTTATTTTTTCTTCTTTTGAATTTTAAAAAATGCACCTGACTTGTGGCCTTAAGGAGAGAAGCCTGGAACAAGGCTGCTTTTGTACTCTATTAAGGTTGAGATTAAAGTCCCAACTGATAAACTGAACATTCTTTAAAAGTGACCAGAAGCAAACAGTGTCTGTTTGCTGCTACTTTATTACAAAGACACCACTGAGAATAGCTAAGAATATACTATTTGATCTTTAACAGGTTGACCAAATGATTGCACTTGGCTCCAGTATATGAGATGCTTTCTGCAAATTATTGTTTCTGCTTATAAACCTTTATAATATCTCAGAATGAATTATGTATGTATTTCATGTTTTCTTTTCTGTTATCAGCCTTGATGTTCTCATTTCAAGTTTCACCCTAGCCTCCTAATAATGCAATATTGAGGCCATTCAGACACTAATTATGCCTCCGTGGCTTTTTTGAAATGACTAAATCAGCATCAGTTCTATAATTATCATTAGCAAGTTTGTATCGGAGGCTCACATCACTTGAAAAGCTCAACTTAAATGATTTGTGAATGTACTCATCTAATACATTGAACATTCTTTATAGATATATACAGGTGCTTACACATTGCTATATGTAAAATAGATAGTCTTCACATGTATATTGTATGAAATATATTTTAATGCAATACTAAAACATTATTTCTATAGCTTAAATATTAAGCTACACAAAGACACCCAAGATTCCTGTGCTTTAAAAGCTCAGTTGGCATGAACAGTGTGTAGGGAAATGGAAAAGTATTACTCAGTCTTAAGACTAGACCTGATGTCTTCCTCATTTTCAGAATGTTCAAACAGGAATCTGCCAAAAATGATTGACAGGGTGAATTGTCCAAATGCAGTACCTCTGTATTTTCATTGTTTCTGTTCTTGAATTATTGATATTGCCAGTAGTCATTTGCCATGAAAACAAATCAAGGGACGTATTGTGAGCACTTTCTTGAATGCTACACTTTTATATGTTTAAAAATCTTTACAATATACCATCCTTACAATTTTACAAAATGAAAAACTGGTTGGGTAAATAGCTATGGCAAAATAAAAACGTAGTACAAATTAAAATCTTAATCCTTGGCTGTATGGATAAATTCTGTATGGAAAATATTACAGAAAAATAATCTAGCTTCTAAGAATAAGCTGTGAAGATTTCTTTATAGCACTTAGAAGAATGACTAACCTTACACCAGGAAAACCTGATAAGAATTTCTGAATTTAGGTCTCCTTAGGAATAGTGGAACATACATCAAAAGCTAAGCCATTGTACTTCCCAGTGACAATCAGACAATCGTATATATATATATATATATATATATATATATATATATATTTCCTACCACCTAATACTAGATCCTTGTTTTGTACAAAAAAAAAAAAAAACTTGTGCCAGGCGGTAGTATTTTATGACCTACATTATTACCCTCTGGGTAGTGAAATGATGGTGCCAAACTAATTATTGCTTTGTCTAATTTTAAATCCAGGTCTACAGAGATTAACAGCTTGCACATTAATTCAAAGCACCAACAGCCCACCTAACCTAATGCTGTTATAAATGAATTAAAAGCCCTGTTTAGGAAACTTTAATACACTTTAAATGAAGGAAATGTGCATCTATGTTTTTATTCATTATAAAAAAACAAATTCACTTTGCTTATTTTGCTTGCTGAAACATACTCCAGGGAGGAACTTTAAGTTCTTCTCTTCAGGCATTACCTCTGTTGAAAATGAAATACCTGCTAAGCTAAAGACACAGTCTGAGTGGAACTAATTGTAAAGCGGTGGTGGTGGTGGTGGTGGGGAGAGGGAAGTGAAACAGTGAGTGGAAAGACTATGTTCAGGTTGAGGGGAAAAAAGCATTCAATTCCAATGCATTGTCCCTTTTTATATCTTTGACATTAAATGAATGCCTTTAAACACACTGACATTTTGAAATATTACAAAATGAACATGCAGTATTGAGCAATCAATACAAATAGACCATCTATAAAAAAAGGTAAGGAAGCATACTTCCAAACCTTACAAGAAGGATTGACAGTTTGAGTGATCAGAAAATGATAGGCCATTGCAAGAACTTCCCAGCCGGTCTGCACGTTCCGAGTTACATTAGCCGTATCTTCTTAAAGCAGGGCTTGGACCACACAAGTCTCTTGCATAAAAACCTTCCAGAGGTTCCTGTCACCTACCTACTTAAAGGCAAACCTCTCAGCCAGGGACTGAAGTTCCTCTGCGATATATTTCTAATCATCATTTCTATTCTCTATTAGTTTCCCAGATGCTAAAACAAATATCATATATTAGATTGGCTTAAACAATGGACATTTATTAGCTCATGGTTTTGAGGCTAGCAAAAGTCCAAAATCGAGGCAGCAGCATGGCAATGCTTTCTCTCTGAAGACGGTGGCATTCTGGGGTTGACTGCCAGCAACCCTAGGTCCTTGACTTTTCTGTACATGATAATGCAGTAGTGCCGTTTTCTCCTTTCTCTTCAGGGTTCCATTGACTTCCAGTTTCTGGCTGCTCCCTGAGGCTGCTCTCAGTGTCCAATATACTTTGCTTATAAGAACTTCAGCCACACTGAATTAAGGCCCACCTCATTCAAGCTGAGTGAACCTTAACTAATAACATCTGCAAAGTTCCTATTACAACTAGGTTCATACTCACAGGACTAGTTGCTGTGGCCTGAACATGCCTTTTGTGGGGGATATGATTCAATCTGTAACACACCTTTATTTCCCGTTCCATGCCTGTACAAAGCAAAGGCGCAATCAAACTAGATTAAACACGTTTTCCTGTAAAGGAGCCCATAATTTTCTTTCTGTCTGCATTTGCTCATGCCTATTTCCTCTTTAATAAACATTTATTCAGCTTAGAGATACTTGTTGCTACTGTAGGCAGGGGGAATAAAAAGCACAGACGGATGACACAGACTCCCTCCCTGCCCTCAAGAATCTCTCAGTCTAATGGGAGACTCAAACCCTTACAAGACATATTTTTAAAAAAATGATGTGAAGGTGCAGAGATAGAGAGAGGCAAAAGCTGATGAGAGCCAAGAGGGTTGGGGCATGACCTTGGAGGAGATAACTCCTGAGAGTCTCAGTGGATTTAGTCCACAGAAAAGGAGGGGGAAAAGTCAGATCAGGTAGAGGACACAATAAAAGCAAAGACACTGAGGGAGAGAAGCAGCAAGGGATATGCAAATTACAAGCAGTTTGTTGTACTGGAGTATATAGATTGAGAATACAAAGTCCAAGTCAGCTGCCTTCCCCTTCGTGAAAGCACCCATATCCTCTTTTGGACAGGATTCTTTTATAAGAGCCCTTATAACCTTCACTTCAAACTATATTTATCTGGTCTCCATAAAATGTCAGTTTTCTTTAAATTCTCTGAAAATTCTAGTGCAATACTTTTAACCACTGTAAGGACTCAATATATACTTTCTAAATGAGATTGGGAACTATGCAAACCAGCCTATGTTACAACAAGTATATGGATTCCACCATCATTTAAAGGGTGAATGAAAAAAAAAGAAATTTTCACGTTAAACATCTGAAGCAAACCTAACTACAGGGTTTTCCAGGCTCCTCCACTGAAGGAATCCATCACTAAGGAGATATATGGACCACTCTAATACTGTTTGACAGTCCCTGGATTCAAGTTTAATTCTGAACAAATTGAGTAATTTTACTAAATGAGGTCAAGGTCTTCACTAGTTTTCCCTCTTTGAGGGGGTGTTGAGCATAAGGGCTTCTTAGTAGTTTTGTTGAATAGAAGAACAAATGCTCATCCTTAAAATTAACTGCAATTTTATGGAATCATTGCAAATATTTATTGTGTCACCAATTTGCATTATTATAAGACTTCAGATTTTGTGAGCAGTAGGAGAAAAGTGTTTCGGTCTCAAATACTACATTCAGGGAAATTTTTTGAAACGCAGTACTTTGGAAGAAGACATGTTTAATGTTTTATTAAAATAGTTAATGCTTATGTTTTAAACTAAAAAGCAATATTTAAAAATTAAATGGAATTGAATTGTGTTTAGCATTTGATGAAACACTATAAATAATAGCGCTCTAAACTTGTTTTTCTTAAAGCATCTTGTCGCCCTCATGTACAACTCTCATTTCTTTTCATTTCCTGTCTCATTACAGGCAAAGCACAACTCTTTATCAAACTTGGCTCAAATTATCAGCCCAGTGCAGACAAGCATATGGACGTCTGTGAAACCGCATTCAGTATCATCTTGCTTATTTCCTTACCCTCCACTTTTGTAGTTGTTACCAATATATGTCTTGAGAATAACAAGGAAAAGGCAAAGTTCTTTCCATCTGAATTAGCTTGAAAGAAACACATACACTCATATACATATACACTCTTCCTCCTGAAGGAAGCAAAACTGTGACATTTTATTTTTCTTTTAATTTGCTGAAAAAACTGCGAGTTAGAAATCCATTATGTTTGTTCTCTCTCTCAACATAAGAAAAATAAATTCCAAAGAAAGAAAAATAAATAACCAATTTACTTAATGCAGGGGAAAAATAATTCAAATAATTTTTTTGCTGAATTAACCATTTCCTTGACTGGCCAATCGATTTTCTTTCAAGTCTCAATCCCTCATTCCCATTTGGTCACAAAAAAAAGTTTTATAAAATACATTTCAGAGGTGGATTTCAGTTACAGCTAGAAACATTTCCTTTGTATAAAAGTCTTTAAACGGTGACTGTTAAAATGATATCGAAACATACCACATCATTAGAAATAGTTTAACAACAAAAGTGAAAAATTGCAAAAAAGCAATGAATCAAAATTCAGTCAACAAAATTCAAAAAACAGAATTGTTTTGTCTTTCTTTGCTTAAAGTAATTTTGAGAAAAGCAATCTTTATCCATTCCTAAAAGAAAGAAAAGGTTAGAAATAGTGCAATGACAAACTCACTGTAGATCTAGCTGGTCATGCAAATCCATATGTATATTATATTGTGTATGCATTTTTTTCTGGGAGTATGTGCAATTTCAAACAATCTTTACACTCTAAATACATGCAGTGCTCTTTTAAATGTTTTTACCTTTCTTTGATTCCAAAGTTAATTATATTCATTTATATGTTGAATGATGGATTTTATAATGTGTTTCAAATGGATATATATGGGAATTGAAAAAGATACAAGCTATTATCTATTAGTGAACTTGTTAACCACACTTTTTCTTTCCGTTTTTTAAGAGTAGGGGTTATTTTGATTAAGTTATAGCAATTGAAGTCTTTATATCGATCATCACAATACATTTTTGTTTTTGTACTTACAGGATAGTCTATTATATATGGTATTCAACATTTTGATGGACATGAGGAACTGTAAATGCAATACTTGAAATTCAGCATGAAAGGTTTGATGAGTTCTGAACTTTTTTAGCAAACAAGGACAGAGCAGTTTTGCTTGAATTGTACAGAGCATAAGCTGTGACTTCTGATTATCATTCTCCAAATGGGCAATAACTGAAATTATGAGTTCTTCACAGATTTTTTTTTTAACTCACCGTACTAAATCCAACAGTGACCCATAGATATTTTCCTACACTTATTTCTTTGTGGTGAAATCCAATGGACAAGTTTTCATAATATCATTTCCAAAGCTATCTTGTAAAATAAAGGGGTTTCAGTGTTCTCTGTTACATCAGAATAAAGTTCTTCTGTTTTATTTCAGAGCCTTGTAAAGAGAAATGCATGGAAAGGTCAAATCCATTCCAACTAGAAATCCCATTCCTTAAAAATGTTTGGTAAGATCTTGAATCACTCATTTTTTGTCTTCTCGATTCTGTCATCTGCTTATATTTAACTAAGATAATTTTCTTTCTCATTGTGTTAGCTAAATGCATCCATTCGATGGCTATCCATTCAAAGGTAAGAAAATCACAAGAGGAGAATGAAATTAATTTCAAAGTATATATTTGGTATTTTTAAAAGCTGAATTTCAGCATCTGGAGAGCTGCAATTTAGTCTATTAAAAGCTACAGAAGAGAAGCGGGGGTGGGGGGGATGTAAACACTGTTTTGAGAAGGATCAGTTCTAAACAAGTACATTTTCAGTTCCAGCCTCCAAAGGTAAGTAACATTTTCAGCTTGATGGGCTTCTGGTCGAATATATAATTTGCCCCTTTCACGCTTAGCTTAGATGAAATATAGAGGACTGGGTGTCCACCAGGCCAAAGTATAAACTCACCATTTATCTCTTAAAGTCATATTTAATGAAAACGAAGAGAAATTATGACTCAACTCACTCTTTCTCATTACAATTCCTAAAGAACTTTGCCGGGCACATTTTCTCTTAGACATCATGATCAAATGTTATTGTTTGCTTTATTATCTCAGTTGGATGGTTGGCTAGTCTAGAATGAAATAGGTTGAAGGCGATACTCGGCAGCCTAGAAGTCTGAATGAGGTTCTCATTCAAATGATCCTGATTGTTTGGGGGTGGGGCGGGGTGATTAGTAAACCAACTGAGCTTACACTGCATAGTAAGCGTCTGGATGCAGCACATTTACATCTAACAAGAGACCCCAGAAAACGTGTGTGTGTTTCTTAAACCTTATGTTCCGAACAAAAGGCTATCTCAGCAACAGACAAGCAGGTCTGCATTGCTCCCTGGGATGCGGGCAACACACTCAACTGCACATTTCATTCTTTCTCGGCTCCCAGCACCACAAAGACCCTACTCTCTTCCCACTTCTGGGACCCCAGATTGCTCCATAGAGGGGGCGGGGAGGGAAAGCAGAAGCCTAAGGTCTCTGCCTGCGCACCAGCAGCCCGCACCGGGGGCCTCGAGGGCTGCTTTCCCCTACCCGAGCCGCCTGGGGGAGGTAGGGAGGGGAGCCCGGGAGCGCGAGAGGGGACCGTACACCTAGACACTTATGATTTTATTTATTCACTGGCAGGCGGGGGAGGGGAACAGGATCAATTCGGATTCTTCCCCCGAAGTTGCCTCTTCTTGGCAAACACAGTCGTCTTCTTGCTGGTGCCGGAGGCCCAGGGGAGAGCGGGGGTGAGGTCCTGGCCCTCAGGGCCAGATCTGGTCTTGTTCGTGGAGTCATGGGGGGTGGGGAAGGGTGGACCCGCCTCAGCTGTCCAGAGGGCCCGGAGCGGGCAGGGAGGGGCCCGAGGGCCCGGGAGCCGCGCGGCCCTGTCCCGGATCCTCCCAGGCTGGCCGGCGAGGGGAAGGGCCGGCCGGTCACGCGTGGGAGAGGCCCCTGGCCCCCAAAGCCTCGCTCCCCTTTCCCCAGGCCGGGCGGTCCGGGAGCGCGGGCCGCGAGAGCTCCGGGGCTCGGCGCGCGCAATCATGACCTGCGGGCCCCCTCCGGGCTGCGAGTGCGCGTCGGCGAGGCTGGGCGGCCGCCGCGGCCCCGGCCGTGTAACATGACCCGAGCGCCCGGCCGGCCAGCGCGGCGCGGCCATTGAGCCCTCCCTGCCCATGAATCTCTGGCGCGTCTCTCGCTCGCTCGCCTGCCTCCCGCCTCCCTTTCTCCCCCTCCAGCTCCGCGGGCTCCGTGCGCGTCTCCCTCTCCCTCCCGGTACTCCCTCTGCCCGTCTCTCTCCACTGCCCGCCTCTAGCCACTGCCTCCCGTCTTCTCTCCCTCAAGGCAGCCTCGGTCTCTTTCTCCCTCTCTCCTTTGAAAACTGATCTTTGGCTCTTAGTGTGAAAGTGATTTGAATTTGGCTCGGCGGCGCTCTGCGCCTGCGCTCAGCCTCTGGCGTGCTGGCTCCTTCCAAGCAGCTGTTTTGGGTTTGAAATTCCAACATGGCAGAGGCTGCAGTCCGTCTTCCCTTCAAAAACTTGGAATGATTTCAAATCATAGGCACCTTCACTTAACCCGGGCTTCCATTCATCAGCAAACACATCGGATCGATGCTACGCTAACCTATCGGGTGCTCGCTCCGCGCGTTCAGGTAAGAGGAGCTTCGTAGTTTTCTACCATCTGTTTAAATTTGTTTTTGTTTTTGTTTGTTTTATTCTTAAAGAATACAAATAGACCCAAGACCTTTAATAAAGAGATCTTCGAGTTATACCGTAAATAGTAAATGTAATTTGCACCCGTTTCTATTCTGTTCGCCAACCTGCTGTCTAATTTCCCGTACGAAGTAACCCTGAAACATTATAATGCATAATTTTACTGCTTAATCATCTAAACAATAGTATGGGATTAAGAGTTCGAGATTGCAGGAATCCCGTTTTCCACTGTCTTGGGTTTACTTATTATGCTCTTTTTACTTGAAAAATAAGAAAAAAAAAAAAAGAAAAGAAAAAAAGAAAGCGGAGCCATAGGGTGGGGCTACACTTTCTTCGGGAACTAACTTCTAAGTAAATAAGAAGTGTAAATAAGAATCTTCAACACACACAAAAAGTTGAGGTTAAATTACAGTCTCGTGGCTGGGGGTACGTGAAAATGTCAGAAGATCGGTTGCAGAAAAATGTAAGCACATCTTCTTGGAGGGGGTACAGCGTGGTGGGCGTATTGTTGGCAAGGAACGGGAGAGAAAGATGTATAATTTAATGGTATATACAATCCACTGATCCTATTACCGTCCTCCCCGGAGCTCTTGTTAGTTTCAATGGGAGTGAGTGAAATTGACATGGACTTGCATTCCTGGTCATGTGCTTTTTTTCCTTTCTTTCTTCTCCTGTGATCTGAGATCCCCTTTTTGTTGATGTTGCTTTCCCCCTTAATTATATGCATGTAGGTTAAATGAATACCTGACGAAAGGGCCCACGTTTCAAGGCAGTGACATTTGATAGCTGAGAGGAAAAGTGGCTTTAATGAAAAGCAACCTTTGGAATTCCTGCTTGTGAGAAATCCAATTCAGCTTTTTGTGCTGCCAGCAAGAAATGATCAGTAGCACCAGTGTTTATGGTATGTCAGTTTTGGAATTTACTTCCTTTGCATCTAAATAGGGAAGACAAATTAAAAAGCATGATAAAACCATTGAAGACTGAGCTTGGAGAGCAGATGCTAATGACATATAATTGGTTTTTTTTTTTTTTAAACATATGTATGTCTTAATCTGCCACAATGCTTTTTTTGCTTTTGCTGTCACTTATTTATGTATTTCAGTTTTGATTAATGCATTAGTTGAGTCTACTTTTATCGGTTTTAGCTGTTATCCTGAAGTTGCATGTTACTAGTAATGCACTATATAACTGCTGAAGTCAAATAGTATGCAAATTAGTCAAACTCAGTGTGGGTTTTTTTGGAGGGTGGGGTGGGGTGGGGGTAGGCTGGAGGGGAGAGAGAGTAGGAGTGTGGAGTACGACTGCTTGCTAATGAAAGTGTATACATATATATGTGCACACACAGAACTGAACGAAAATTCCTTTCTTTTTCAATCTCTTAATACAGTTTGACTGTATGTGCTCTCTTGATGGTTGCACTTTGTAATCAGTTCTTCTGAGTGTGGCTTTTCAGATTAGTGAATGAAGAGGTATCTTGTCCCTGAGAATAAAATGTATTTTTATAATATTGCTGAAAGTCCTTGACGTCTTCTGAGGAACAGTGCTAGTCCCCCCACCCGCCTCCTTGCCATTTACTTGTCTGCCTGTCATCGCTTTTTACTTTTAACCTGTGACAGAATTAAATAATCAGGCACTGAAATTGACTTTATTTGAAATCGCTCTTTCCTCTCTTTACAAGGAAAAAAAAAAAGGTCAGATAAATGGAGTGAGAGGGGGTTTTCAATAGCTCTTGTGGCCCTGCTCTGTGTACACTTTGTGATATTCAATTAAGACCAAGAGGAACAACGACAAAAAAGATGTTAAAGTATTTTGCATAACCAAAGGAAATGCCCACTTTAAACTGGATGGTTGTTACATTTACCCCATCACAGTGAACTCCCTCCTGAAAAGAAAGAGAAAGTGAGGGAGAGAGGGAATATGAAAGAAAGAAATAACTGTAGGGAAAAGCTGCCAGGGGTCTTAGTGTGGCGGCGGTCACTGCTCTCTCATAACACAAATGTGAATACGAGAAAAGGGACTACAGGAGCCACAGTGTTCCATACACTTCTGGCTGGACTCTGGTGACTGTTGAGCTAAACACACACACGGCTCTTACATGGTAGTAAGGATTTGATTGAATTTTGCATTTGGAACTTGTTGACTTTGAAGCGATCAATAAGAAGACTGTTTATTTTAGATGCACATAATTTGCCCTGAGAAATGTTTTAAGGAGGAGAGAGCACAGCTTTTTTTCCCCCGGAGCTGTTGGAGCGAATGGGATTGCCAGATGGGCGATTTCCCTCTGTGATGTTAAAGCTGTAATATATATTCAGAGCAGATTGGGCTGCTGCCTGTGATGAGGAGGATATTACATTTATAAATTTTAAATCGGAGCTCGGACAATGTGCTGAGAGCAGAAATTGGATGGTTTGACTGTTCACTCTATTGATTCTTAAATGTGATTTCTGGGTAGTAGTAATAATAATCATTATAATAATATGTAAAAAATACGTTGGGATAGGTAATCAAATAATTCATGACATTTAGCAGCTGATTTTTAAATGTGTAAACTGTCCCCCACACCAGCTTCTGTTTGCTATTTAATAATACCCAAGTAATTTATTTTCCTATTTGCTTAAATTCCCGACATACAAATGATGTTCACTTAGGAGCCTTATTATCATGCACTAGAATTCTGAAGGGAAAAGTTTATATATTTGTAGATACTCGTGTTTATGTCTAAAGTAGCATTAGCGATCCCTATTTTCTAATACGTTAACTCTGATGATTTAAAAATTTTGTTCATTGCCAATGTGTGGCCTAAAGGAACCAGATCTGCTAACCTAAAAGGCAGGAAAGTGGGCAAGTGCTCACACTCTCTAGCAGCTCTGCTGTTGCAAATTAAAAGTGTGTTGTGGTCAGGAAATGAAAGCTACAATGTCTCTTTTGAACAAGTCGTTTATCAAGAGAAACATCTATCAGGGACTGCCTTGTCACATTGATCCTCTAAAAGTTAGGTCCGAGGTAGAAGCTGCTTTGATGTTTTTGATCCTAAATTTAATACAACAGAGAAAAAGTCAGGATATTTTGACCAGTGTAGATTAAAAAAAATATTTCCCAGAACCAACAAGATCTATTTATTAGTGTTGTACTATGTGTGAAGTCTTTTGGACATAACAGTTGAAAGGTTCAAGGGGAATTCCAGCCTTTATAAATTGATGGCTGTTAAAATATATATATTCGTAATATATCCAGTTGTAGCAAGCTTCTTGGTTCACATGGAAATTTGGAAAATAGTTTTAAATGGAAATTACTTTGAAAGAGTATTTTGGGAGAAGATGTAGAAAGAGTCGGAGTTTTTCATTCATTCTGATTTTAGAGTCAGCCCTTTCTCTTCTTCTTCTCTGTAAGTCCTTTATTCCTATTTCCTATCTTCATTATATTTGTGACAAATTAGCTTTTATTTTGGGAAAGAAACATTGTTTTGCATTAAAAAAACATGTCCCCAAACATGCTTCTGCACATCATTTCTATTGTTTATAAATTGGGCATGTGGATGCTTATCAATATAAACTATATGGACTCCAAGTGTTTGGAATTTCAGCTTAAAAATATAGGTTATCAGATTAAACATGCCATGTACTCTTGAAAACTGAATATGTAGCATGTATTATACAAACTTTAAAAGGTATTGTTAAGAAAATGTCCTCGTTTAAAAACATTGTGAAAGCAGTTAAAAGGCAGCCTGCTTCTTTTTTGGAGGTGAATATATGAGGGAAGTTTTCCTTCTTTGAAATGGAGTTATTGGATACTTAGCTTATACTGCTGGTGGCTACTTGTTATTTCATGTGGGTCTGTCAGCAAGTAGGCAGTTAAAAGCGTAGTGGGAGTTTTGGAAAGTGTAATACTTGCTAATTAATCATGTCTGAAATGAAAGAATCATAGCAGGGTAATAAAGTCTCATTGTTGTTTTCCTGGAAGAGGGTAGAACTTCTGTTTGAAAGCTGTATGTGTGAGTTGGCTTGCTTTTCTCTTCTGTGAAACCGACAGTTTATAGGGTCTCTTTAGAATTATTTCAAGAAATATATATATTTTTGAGAACGGAGGATATTTTTCTTTCTCTGGACTGTACTGCATCAGTTGGATTCTTAAATCTGTATCTCACATTTTCTGTGTGAAACATGCTTCTTTTTTGTTGTTTAATTTGGTTAAAGTTAAGATTCATGTAGCTGAGTTTTCAGTGCTCCCCCCCCCCAATAAACAGAAAGGCTGTTTTGTTTTTATTCTCGTAATGCAGGAACTTTGAAAGCCTTTTATTGTAGGCAGGTACTTCTGGTAGACATTCAAGAGAGCAGAAATTTCATTAATTACTTTTAGATAACACAAGAGTATAACCAGAGGGGAGGAAAGAAATAGTAGTTCCAAGAATCTATTGAGACAATCTGTATTATTACTTGGCATTTCTAAGGTAGCTTAAAATATTAGCCAATTGAAAAGACAAATGAGTAATATTGGTATAGGTAAATTATTTTTTTCCTGAGCTTCGGGTTGTCACCTTTTAGGATTTAATAACTCCTTTGTTTTATGCATGGGGACAGATCTTGAAAGTTTGAGTGGCTGCAATATTTTTCAGGGTTTTTATCTCAAGTGAAGTCATCTATGCTAATACCCCCCTGTTTTTGTCTGTGTGAGTGTTTGGATGCCTTGAATGATTGCCTAATTAAGTAATCAGTTTTAATGGACTAAAATCAGCAGAATTGCGAGGTGTATTTGAAACAATTGCAGGCTTTTATGTTTTGAACTTTCTAGTTTGTTCTTAGAACCTCAGTTTAATAGAAATGTTTGCTGGTTTGCCTTTAGTCAATATATTTCTTGACTACAGATTTCACAAACTACTTTTATAAAGTACAACATTTATTTTTGTAGAGTTAATAAACTTAATTACCAGGAATCTAAATTGATTTATGCATTTTTGATTGGGATAAATTGTTCTGTGGATATTTGTGCGAATTGGTGACGAATGTTACTGGTCAATGAGACCGGATTAATCAGCATATCTGCTTTTTTTCTTGAGTCATTGACAAGTCAGAATATACAAATGACACAGAAAACCATGTAAATTTTTTTCCTCAATAAAAATTTCTTCATATAATTGTCTCTCCTTTTTGGCATATACAAGAGCTAATGTTTCATTAAAATCAGCTGAACTTAGAAATTATTTTAGATACCAGTTGGAAGACTGTAAGCCTGAATATTATTCCACCTTTCAATTAACACACACACACACACACACATACATACAAGGATTATAGCTAATTCTTTTCTATATTAAAAATGAAAGACTTTTTTTTGAAGGATTGTAAACAAATGCCTATTTGGCAAATGCTTTTCATGTTTGGATTTTTGTAATTTTGTTCCTTTTTTTTCTAAATGTGAATTTTTATCATTAACTTTCCATTTAACTTCCATTAGAAATTTCAAAAATAAGCATCAGCTGCTTTGACATGATTGCTGATTACTGATCCTTTTGATATTTTTGATGTTATAATTTAAATGGCAGTATTACTTGTTGGATGCCGACTAAAAGAAATGCAGATTGTAGAAATACAGTGTAGGCAGGAATATGGTCAGAATAAATTGGACTGATAAGTTGGAAGAAAATCAAAGGCAGGTGGGTATGCTGTTTCCTTAGGGCAGAACTGCAGATGCCTGCTCTGGAGCTCTCTCTGCCTCAACACAGCGCATTCAGTATTGTACCTGTTGACGGCAGTGGTTTTAGGTAAAAAGAGTGATGAGGCAGAAAAGATAAGTGATCAGAAGCCATCAAAACATCAGTTATTAAATGCTAAACTTTCTATTAATAATACATACCTTATGTTGCAAATCTGCTTGTCTTTGTTTTTTTGTATATTGACGCTGTTTCAAATTGCATATGGTAGGCTGTTGTTTCTGAGTATCCTAGAAGCAGTAAATTCAAAGGAGAATTTCAATTCAGATGTTTTTTTGTTAAATACATGTTTAAGTCTATATGTTTGCTTATATTTGAGCTCCTGTGACTTTCACAAAGCATTTGTAGCATCACTGCTGTCAGTCAGTCTTGAAACAGATTCATCTTGGAAATACATGATTTACTACATAAGGCCCAAGGTTAAACTTTTTTTTTTACTCAGCGACCCAACTTAAGTATTTATATTTTTATGTTAGTAAATCTTTTTGGGAAAAAAATCCATTTTTTTTTAATCTAGGAAAAGTGGCTTCTTTTTAGGATTTTTTTTCTCATTTTCATTTGATGAGTAGATTTTGTCAAAAATGCAATTGTAATATATTACTTACAAAAAAGATTTTCTTGTTACAGAATACATAATGTAAAACACCTACAAAATGTTTTCTTTTCCCCAGTAGCTTGATTTTGAAAATACTTTTACTCCTTTCCTGTGAGTTTCTATTTCTGTTGGTAGTTTGTATGTTTATTCTCTTACAAAGAGGAGGGAAAGTACATTTTACTCTAACCACCAAAAAAAAAAATTTTTCTGTTTGTTTTCCTTGACTCAAATGATTGCCTTATGTCCATTGAATGCTTTTTTAAAAACTGACAATTAAATGTCAAATACATGTCAGTAAATTCACCTTAGAATTCATGACCTCTACTTTCATGACCTCTACTTTCACGCTTTAGCTCTTGGGGAATTGTTTCTCATAGAAATAGAACCATTCAAAATAAAATTTGCAAAGTAGTGCAGTGAGAAGTACTATATGCTGCTGTAAACTTATGCTTTTTTTTTTGACTTATCAACCTCACAGTCAACAAATTATCACCTTCACCCAGGATCAGTTAACGTAATTTGTAGGGCCCTGTGCAAAAAGAAGATGTGGGGTACCTCACTCAAAAATTATTTAAGAATTTCAAAACAGCAACAGCAGATCATTAAGCCAAAAGCAGAGCTCTTGTTTGTGGGGTCCCTGTGTGATGGCTCAGGTCTCAGAGTGATGAAGCAGGTTCTACCTTCATCACCCCCAAACTTTTATCGAGGGTCTGCTTTGTGGAAGGCACTGGTTTCTACTTGGAGACTGATAATTCCATAGTTATTCCTTGTGCCTCTGCCTAACAGGATCGTGATGAAAATTAAGTAACAGAATTGATGGAAAATGGACCAGTAGGAATCTTTCCCTTTTTCTGTGTACATGAACTAGTGACTAAAATGTTTGCTTTTATCCCATGTTGCCCTTTTCCTCATAGGTACCCTGATATATCACATGAATTTTTGTGTAGATGTTTTGAGATGGAATTCTGCATTTTAAAATATTTTCATGCACATTTTCACTTAAACAGCTGATGCTCCAAGCCCAGAATCATTGGGGTGGGAGGATTTTAGTGAGATTTATTGTTAGGTCGTAAGAGCCTGGGAGGTTCTCTGTGCCATGCATCACCACTGCCCCCTCCTAAGGTCCAGGCACAAGAAAAAATACGTAATTTTAATCTAGGAAATCCTGGCCGTTAAAAAAACTAAAAGCATTACTCACTGAGTGACAGTCAAGGAGGAGGGGCAAATGCAAAAATAATTACTCTGTTGTAATAATATCGGTATTGATATTTTGACGGTTGGAAAGTGGTATTGTAGCTATATAAACATGTGGTGACAGCTGTGTTAAAAATGAAGAGTAACTCTTTTATGCAGTAGCATTAACTTTGCAGTGTGTCATATTGAAAGTGTGAACCTAGTTTCTTAACTTGTATTCTTAGGGATTAATATAGTCACCACCCATGAACCCTTTCCCCTTTGGTTTGTAAATTCTGTACTGATCGGTAGACAAAACATTTACAGTGTTGTTTCCCAAGGTACGTCTCAATGAGCTCAAGCTTCATATTGAGATATCTAAAACTAAATTTTGAAGTCAAGTGGCTTTTTCAAATAAAAACTGAGACATATTGGAATGTCCAGCAAGTATGGATTTGAGTGCACTTGAAGTTGCACCATTTATTTTCAAAAGATATTTCTCGCATTGGATGACTCTGCCAGGAAGGAAAATATCAAAGACCTAGGAAAAGTAACTATTCTTTTATATAATCCAAGTCCGGGGGAGGGGGGAACTTTAAAGGACTGTCTGAGGAAGAAAAAAAAAAAGCCTATTTTGAATGCCTTGTTAGACTTTGTGGGGAGAAATACTATATGTGGGATCTCCTGTGAAGAAAAATCTTTGCCTTGTGTAATAACAAGGCATTGCTCTCTCAATTGATAAGCACTTTAATGAAAGGAAGCTTGGAAATAACTATTATAGTAGTGTCCCATTTAATTATAAATTCACTCTATAGTTTATAAAACTTTTGCACTAAAGACATTAGCATACTCTAAACCTGAACTCTTTTAATATGTAGTTAACCACAGTGCATATTTTT
This sequence comes from Tamandua tetradactyla, assembly GCF_023851605.1. Taxonomy (NCBI): domain Eukaryota; kingdom Metazoa; phylum Chordata; class Mammalia; order Pilosa; family Myrmecophagidae; genus Tamandua; species Tamandua tetradactyla. Next base: position 134,847,382 of record NC_135329.1, on the reverse strand, counting down.
AAATGCTCTATGTTGTATAATCTGTCTACAATTTCTGTAGTCTAATTTTTTTTTGGACCCTTCTTTCCCTACCTTATTCCTAATCCTTTTGCATGTTGTGTTTTCATATTAAATATTTGGTCTTGAAAAGATTAAACCAGGCATTTGGGTAAATAATACATGGCAATATAGTGCATGTTATGCCCAAAATAGGGGTTTTATTCCCTCTCTATTGACTTCTCTTCCATTTCAAATTGAAGTTAAGATCATAGCCACTTTTTCTTAGATCATATACCTGAATGATACTAAATTATATATCTTAATTAGGTACGACTCATTGATTTTAATTTTCAAGATAATCATTCTTAGTAGAAGAAAAAGGTTCCCTTAAGGTTAAAGGCATTTTCTTTACAATCTCCATTTTAAGATCAGAAATTGCCATTACATAAAGATATTATTGTTATTATTATTATTATTTTAAGTTTAATAGCTAATACGTTTGAATTTAAAGTCTATGGATGAAAAGATAAGTGTAAGGAAAGGGCAGTCTTACTGTTTGCCAACTTATGTGCTTTTGATAAATTTGACTACCAGGATTACATGGATCTTGGGAAATATTTTAGATAAAAATTACAGGTTTGATTATCTAAATGGAATATGTTCTTGTATTGTACGTGTTCACAGATACGCTTCTTTATGAAGGTATCGATGTCAGGGACGCTTTTGGTATTTCTGTATGAGTAATTAGGTTAACAGGGTTAGTTAGAAAATGTATCCTTTCCTGGAAAATGAAAAATTACGTTAAGCAGAGGTAAAGAATAGAACATATTCATGACTTTAAGTACTTAAAAATATATTTTATGAGTCATTTTAAAAGAATATTACCCAATACGTAAGTTATTAAGAGTAATAGCCAGTTTTACTTTATAACGCACAGTTATATTAAAAATGACTTTCTGTTCATGAGTCACAAATCTGGAGTCAATTTTAAGCCCAATTTACAAAAGATGTGGGTCTTAATCGCCCAGCCCCATTGTGGTATCCTAGGCCGATAGTATTGATGCATAGTGTCTTCTTTAAAGAGATATTTTCATTTGCATTATTCAAAATTCAAGCAACATTTTTTTGGGAATAATGATATGATCCAAATATGAACATTGGGACCCTAACTGGACTGAATCCTTGTCTGACAAACTGGAAGGAAGAAATTCCAACAGCTTTGGAGTTTTATATGATTACATGAACGGTGTTTCTGTAGGAAGATTTTTTTTTCTGCAGGAAGATTTTAAATGAATATGAAAAATGACCCTTTATCGGAAAAATATGTTTTATATAACTCTAAGAGTACCAGTCAGCTAATCATCAGTATGAATTTATGATATGGATCGTAAGATATTAGCAGTAAAATATCTTATTGAGAAATAATGTATAGAATGAGCTAGCAGCGCTCTAGAAAGAGAAAAATTCTTTACACAGGTTGTAATCCCTTTTGGGATTTAAAAAAATATTTTTATGTATGTGAAATCTCTATCACAGACATTTAAGCAGTTAATGTATTAGGGAAAAATCTTTTATTAAAAATTCCTTATTATGCTTTGTTTTTTACTAAGTCCCTCAATGAGAGCTTACGATGCTAGTTATATCTCTTTGTGTGTGTGTGCAATTTTTACTTTGTTTCATTTTGTTTTAGCACCAAAGTCAAAAGACCTTATGAGGAAAACTATTTTGTACTCGTTATCCTTATTGATACCCAGTGAGAATAGTACTGTGGGTGGTAGAGGTTTGCTTTAATGATGGGTAAAAATCCACAATTTACCCCAGCCATACAGCAACAAATGTCATAAGCTAAGTTTTTTGGGAGATATAGCTGATGTATAATTTTAATGAACACGTATACCTAAATACATAAATTTTTAATATTTGTCTGTATTTTCTAACAGCCAACCCTACAAGTGTCATTATGCATAGGGCCAAGGGAAAAAAGCTTTTCTACCCATTTTACAATTTGCAAACTAACCAAAAATCTCCTGTCTCATCCATCTTCTTGATGCTTACCTCCAGTCTAACCTCTACCTATATGCTGTTTTGAGGGGCTGGTATTTTTTTATTTTTTATTTTTTTCGTATTTATCTGCGAGGTTGGTTATTACTTGATCATGTGGAAAATCAAATTTTACTTGAGCCACTGGAATATGATATTTAGATTATTAAGAGGTAGTTTGAATTAATTAAGAGGAGGCTGTGTAGTGGGGAAAAGTGTAGCAGCATTTGTTGGCTTGGACAAATACCTCTTCTTTGTGGAAGACAACTGTTAATAGGAATGAAGGAAATAGCTAAAGGGAAAAGAAATTAGAGAATCATTGAGGCCAAACTAGTAGCAAGGACTGTTTTCCTGTGGTTGTTGGAAAAACTGATACTGGTAATGCTTTATATTAAACCCTAGTGTAATTGTTTCAGAAAACTGATCACTTATTAGGAATTAGTTACTTTAGTGCACATTACATAGCATGCAGTGCTATAATCTCAGCAAACTATATTCTCTCTTTAAAATGGCAAGTTCTATATCAAATCCTGAATTTGTGGTTTGGTGATCATAGAAGTAAAAATAGCTATTACCCTTTTCCTCCCTATAATTTGAAAAAGTATAAAAATATGCATATCTTTAAAGTTCATTCATGTTATTATTAGTCTATTTTTTCCTCCCTCATCATATTCAGCTTACTTAAGTCACAAATGAAGTTATAGAAGAAAATCCATTGAATTTTTGAGTATATCTTTTTAAGTCTTCTTTTGGAAATGAACGTACTTATTGCCATTATTGGATTTCAAATCATTTGAAGTAGGTGTATGTATGATTTGATTTGATTTAGCAAAGTTTGATTATAGATCTTGCATTTACTCTGTAAACTTTAGCTGTACCTTAATGATCAATTATAGTGTACTGTTCCTTAATGACCAATTATATGTATTTATACTGATGCTTATACCCTACCCTGACCAATTAAATGGAAATTTCTGGGATTTCTTTAAATTCCCCAGGTAATTCTTATATAAAGACTGGCTTGAGAATGGCTTCTCTGAACCAAAAGCGTGTGTATCTCATAAGAACTTAAAATTTTCACCTTTTAAAATTTTTCATTCTTCCTGGTTTGAAGTCATAGAAATAAACTTACGTACTCAGAATTGAATGTACGAACTAGATGTGTTAGAGATAATTCACTATCTGACTGCAGGTCAGAACAATCTGTGAAGACTCTTGAGAACATTGCCACCACAAAAAAGAGACAATGATGAAGAAAATAGCCCATGGCCTATTGTTTTTTCTAACCTTAGATAAGACACTCAACCTCTGTGAGCCTCATTCTACTGTACATAAATAGAGAGAGTTGATCCAAGCAACTTTTAAGATTTCTTCTACATCTATATAATCCATGACCGCTTGGTCATGGACTAGTGAGCTTGAGTAACATGGAACCTTGCTTGTGGTCCATGGCTAATGAAAAAGACTTTAGTTTCTCTTAAAGAAACTCTAGAATTTGTCTTGGAAGTAATGAAAGAAGATTAAGGACCATTCAGAAAGGACGGTAACCACTCATTAAATATGTTTGCTAACTGATTGCAAGCAGAAAGTGTCAGCAGTTCTAATATCTTGAGAGTTGATGAATATTAGTTAGCCAATACTTTTTCGCTGTAAGAGATTTAAATAGACCAACAGGAAGATTAATTTAAGTAGTAGTGGAGTTAGAAAACTCAAATCCTTAAAAAATATATATATATATAAATTATAGATAAGTTTGGAAATTGATTTTATCAAACTGGGTGCAATTCCATCTTTTCATCTACTTTCTCAGGCAACTAGTCTTTGTTCAGGTTCTTTTTACTCCATGAATGCTCTTCTCTACCAACTAGGACTTTGATAGCTCAAATAATTGCGTCATCTATGAAGGCTGCATTGAGTTACCCAAATCAGGGTATATTTTGACATTTACTTGATACTCCCTAAGCACTTTGTTAAAAATTTCCTTTCCATCACTTACCATGATCTTTCTCCTATGATAGATTGCTGGGCATTTGTGTTTCTTTTTTACGACACTATATAATTCCTTGAGAGCAGACCACATCTAATTCATTTTTAAATTTTAATCTCAACATGCTAGTGTAAGACCTATAAATAGGTGTTCAGCCAATGTTTGGTGAATTGAAATGATTAAAGTGTAAGAGACTGTCACTTGGTTAATTTTTTATAAATCTTACTTTAAAAATTGAAATATTCTTTTAAAAATATTTAAAGAGTAGATTTAGTAAAATTGTGTATTTCATTTAAAAATGAAATTTCTGTATTCAGCATTAATTTTAATTACAAAAGAAAGGCTTTATAACCCTGAGATATAGTTTTGCAATTATATACCTAAAAAGAAACTTACAGTAATTTATTCTATTTTCCTATCTCAGGGTAGGAAAGCATTTAAATTCTTTTATGAAAATAGAACATCCTAATGCTATCTTTGTAATATTACAAAACACAGATCTATAGCCTACTTTGATATTGGGCAATAGGAAATGTCTTCAAATCACTATACATATTTACTTTTTCTTTTTTTCATGTGTTTTCCGTCTGACAAATTTGAGGGTAGAGAATCATAAAATCTTAGATGTGGAGATTTTCAGATCAACATTTTGCCAATACAGGTTGGTTGACAGCTGGTTATTCAGCCTTTGGTTGAACATTGGAAATCAGCACCATCTAAAGCATTTCTTTCTCTTTTTCTCCTTTCTCTAATAAATAGGCAGAGTAGAAATATGTGCCATGGCAGTATCCAGAGCAGATTTCTTGGGAACGTGGTCATAATTTGCTAAGATGTGAGATACAAACTAGTTGGTCTACAATTGATGTAATAACTTTCATTGACTCTGCAGTTTGTGAGTGTCATTGGTTAGCATTTTAATTGGCATATTTTCTTTCTATATTTAATGTTTGACAGTATTAATTTACTTTGTGCTAGATACTGGCAAGTAAACAATTTAGTGGGGATTACACTCAATGATCCTCTCCTCTATTAGGTTCAATTACTTTACCAGTTCCATTTGTATGCTTATAGAAGGTCAGTATCTTTCTCAGATTTCTCATTAATGTTACAACAAATAGCATTCCAACATTTTCTAAGGTAGATTATCAAATGTTGAAATTGCAATGAGTTAGTCAACAGAATGTTACCAGTTTTCAATTTTATATTTGTGTTTTTGAACCTTAAGATATACCAGAGAAAAACACTTGTTCACATTGTTTTATGAAACAACCTAGAAAAGACAAAGGCTCCATTGTCATTCTTTTAAAAACATACTTTACTCAGAACACCTATAACCTTTACTGAAAGCTCACTAGTTTTCTTCCAGTTTGGGCTCTTCAGAACCAAAAAGTTCTAGATGCTATCTTACCACTTCATACTGAAATCCAGCTTGTTCTCATGCACTCTGTATAGAAGAAATATATCTGCAGTGCTAATTGTTGGACCTGGATTATCACAAATGTGTGCCATTAAATGAGCTACAGTGGATAAATGTTGCTTAGTTAATTGCATAAAAACAGGTTTTTTTAACAGCGTCTTCAGCAAAACGCTTCAATAGTGAAGAAGGATAGTACATTGTAGGGAGAAGAATAAGATATAATATGTGAAAACTAATAAAAACATTTCTGTGACTATAGAAATGAAGACCCATGCGTTTAGTTTCTTTGTTAAATAGGCTTTTCTGGGTTTTTTGCAAGCCATTCAATAAACTTCAAGTGATTTAAAATTGGTAAAATATAAGTTAAAAACCCACCAGACTGAGAGTAAAGACTGTGAATTGAAAAGTTTTATGATGAAAGCTTGCTAACAACCAAACTAAATCAAGGGAAGATTTAAAGGATGTAGGCGGAAAATTCTTGTAGGCTATGATCAGTAAGTTGTGGGGTTTCGAATGTATAAATAAAAGTATCCATGTAGTTGTTTCACACTTTCAATGCTGGCCGATTTTCCTTTAATCCTCTCATGGGGAAAGTCAGATAATTCTCCAGAGAGGATTTAGTAATATAAATTGGTGGCCACAAAACATTAGCCACGGCTACAAATCAGTGGTCAACAGTTTATTTTGTTGTCATCCTTTGTTTTTTTTTTCCTCTTATGTGTATGGTTGATGGTTGTCAGTACCTGAACTTTTTATTTATGTTTAGACTTGGCAACTTGGAGAATATGAAGCTATTATAATTGTCCTCTTAATTTGAGATATGAACTAAAACATAAAATTATTTTAAGCAAATGAAAGTACATGTCTGTGTATATGTGTGTGTTTGTGTGTGTGTCTGCACGCTTCTGTTCCATAGAGCAGCCTGCTTATGAAAGAGATGACCTTCTTGGTAGCACTTTCATTCCGAATGGGCAGTTGGTAGCCCCACATAGGCACCACCTAAATGAGTCAATTTAAATCTCTAGATTCTTAACTAAGTGGCCCAATTCTGTCTGTGAGGTGGACTAATTTGTCCCTTAGGGATTAGGTTTGGTATGGTATTTAGTTGAAGACTCAGTAAACAAGATTTATGGGAAATTAATTGAAAATGAATATTGAGGTATAGTTCACCCTAAAATGGCTTAGAAGTCTTAGTGTGTTTGAAGAGAATGGGTTTTAATGGAGCTTTTTGATTAGACTAAAAATATTCATTCACAAGTAAGCCATTTAAAATTTGCTTTAAGATATGATTGTTTTCTCTGAGTGACTGACCACTCCTTCTTTTAGCACTCAGTCTTTGTCCGGCGTTTAGTTTAGTCATGCATATGTCCTTGAAGAAATGTAGCATCTTTCACAAGATTTTGTACATGTGAAATCAGATACCAGTTTTTATTGCAGAACCAGGCCTACAAATGTTTCTCTTTAAAGACATTTTTTTTTAATAGAAACAGTAAGGTATAAATCATTTAAGCAATTACCTGGACATTGTGGAAATGGGGCTTTGCTTGTTCTGTAGCCCCAGATGTTTCCAGATTCCAGTAATAACCCGGCCCAGATATTTACAGCTTAATTTTCTGTGCATGTGCACTTGTCTACAAATGGCTCCTATTTCCCATTTTCTGTTGGACAACTGGGCCACTTAGAGGTACAGAAAGTGATTTCAGCGTGGGTGATGACAAACATTAACAGTTATGATAAGTTGCTTTTAGAAACTTTGACTACCTTAAAAAAATAATGAAGCTACATCTTAGAGATTTTACACTAAGAAATAAAACATGTTATTCAAATGCTATTTTTCTCTATGAGTGGGGATGGTAGGGGGAAATCCCCCCTGCCCTATCTCTCAAAATTATATTTAGCATTGATTTACCATGCAATAAAATGATTCTTTTTTTGTGTCTTCTGGCACTGGTTGGGTTATCATGCAGGCTGCTAGTTTTCTTTGCATCACTACCCCACAGTTTTTCTTCTTCTTACTAGAAGCTAAACAAATGGAAAATAATGATTGGTAACCATCTGCTGTGCAGAAATTTCACATATAGCAGTTAACTGTATTTTATAAAACAAGCCCAAATGAGCGAATTATACTGTTGCCAGTAAATAGCAACACGCAGTAGAGTGTTCCTTTGGACAGAGCAGGAGCCCAGGGAGCCAGCATTTCATTGTGGGACGTCAGTTGATTGAACCGTGGGACTCAGTAGGTGCAGACGTGTGTGTGTGTTTGTGCGCGCGCGCGTGTGTGTGTGCATGTGTGTGTATGCAAATGTGAAGAGAATGATTGTTTCCGTCCTTCCTTCTTATTTCTCTGTTCTTGCCCCCATCATTCCAATTCACTGGAATCAGAGTAAGGTAGGTACAGAGAAATCATTTCAATCACATAATCCTAAATCTTTTTATTCGCTTAAGAAATAAAGTCAAAATCCATAAAGCCACACAGAATAAAGATTTTTAAAAGTATGCAGACCTCAGATCAGAATCATAGTTTCCTTAGCTGTCCATATTATAATAAGTAGCAGCTAGCCAGTTTAGTTTTAAATCATTCTCTTGTCCTGATCTCTTCCTAAAGAGTACCTTAACTAGAAATCAGATTGAGTGTATGGCCAAAAGATATTGACAGGTAATAATTATTCATACAGCCACTATTGAAGTGTGGCTGCTGTATTGAGGGAAGACATTTAATGGAGTAGACCTAAGTGGTTACAGAGAATTTATTTAAATGGACCAGGTAAGGCTAATTTTATAGTTGTCCATACAATCCATAATCAGTCTCTTCAATCTTTCCCTCTCCCCAGTTTATATACTACCAGTGTACTTACACTTGAAATATATATATTCTTTCTTTTGCTAACTTTCACTTATTTGATACTGAGATTTTGCCATACAGCAAGAAAAGTTGTTTAAAATGGGCAGTATATTGAGTTCAAAGGACCCATGCAGTTCATAAATTCTCTGGTGTCTACTGGATTTTTCATCAGGGAGACTTCCAATAAAAATGATCTATTTTAGAAATAATATTGTTTAGTAGGTTGAAATGTGGTGTAATAAAATTAGACCTTCAGTCTTCTAAAGTTACTACTTAGATGGCACCCTTGGGATGGTAAAATGGCTGTATAAGCAGATGAATCAGACAGTTCCACTGATGGGTACATTTGTCAGTCTCTGTTACAGATATAATATATTCTTATATCTGTAATCCTGACACTGTAACATCCAAATGAAATCAACATGAGGTTGTCATCTTTAAGCAAATATGTTAAGTGTTGTCTTTTGTGCTTTGGATTTGAAAGAAGGGGGCCCAGGGGAGGCAGCATCATGCAAATGGAACAAATCCCATTTCTTCTGAGCTGTGCTGTTTTTCCCCTCCATGGCAGCTGGCTGTGTTATCTTTGTGTGTTTCTCTGAGTGCTGACAATTCTTTCAGTGATCTAAGTTAGGGCACATTAGAAAGTGGAAGCAGCTGCCTGTCGCTATACTGAGAGACGTGTTTGCTCTACTGCAAAGATGAAGGACCAAGAATCCTTGACACACTCTCTCCCCCTCCCCCCTGTACTTCCCAACATGATCAACATTCAGACGCACAGATTGTCTGCTTGGACAGTTTTTTGTTCTGACTGACAGCATCTGGCATCGACAAATTTAAAAATACATAGCATGCCATGCTTGGAATTGGAACATCCCTTCTTTATTAATCTTCTCATTTAAACCATTCATTTCCATTTCAAGAAAGGTTACAGCTTGATATGGTTGAAACGTTGATTTTAAATGAATAACCTTCTAATGAAATGTCTTGAATGAGGACCAAGCAGCTAGCGTTCATTAAAAATTACACCCGATTAACACGGCCTTGAAAGCCTGGGAGGAAAGGGATTTCTTATTGTTTTCATCCACACCGCAGTCCGTGTTTACCTCTCTGGCACAAAGCGAGTAGGAATGATGCCTGGGCTCGCAACACCCGTACTATTGAGCACAACTGTGATGGCACTCTGAAGCCGACAGAACACTTGGCCTTGTCTAAGCAGCTTTCTGTCTCCCTGCAACCCCCCCAGAGTTGTTAAAAATATTTGAACATTACCACGACGTGCCTCCTTCAGAGCCTGCCTTTCACTGTGTCCCACCCCACCCCCACCTAAAAATATGAAGTCCCTATGCCCAAATCACACAAAAAGCCTGTCTTTTCAGATGGAGAAGTGGTAGAAAACACTCACAGACTGAGCACTCCCCCTGGCCCCCGGGTGGTGGATATACATTTATTTGTCTGCATTACTTTTGTAATAAAACATAACAGCGCAAAAATTGCTCGCACGCACTCGGTCTCACAACACCCCCGCACATGCTCGCAGTTCTTATCCATTCGCAGTTCCACAGCCAAGCTTAGCAACATGCTTGTCCAGCATTTATGTAAAAATAATATGAAAATTCCCGTATCAGTCAGTCTGTGGACTTTGAGTCCGGGGGTGGGGGAGGGAGTAGCGGAGGGAGAATTTTCCTTTTATTGTACGTTTCAGACTTTTCATATCACTGCAGATCTCAGCTACAACTACTCAACTGCAAGTGAGGCTCCATCGGTACTAAAGGGAGGTGTGAAGGGAGGGGTGGTGCAGAAATATAATTTAAAAATAGCCATTCAAGCTCTGGGTGGTAGGTTTGTAAAGCGCGTGGTGGTTAACTTGGAAAAATAAGGTGCAGAGAGAAGTTCAGTTCACAGTTGTAAGCAGAAGAGGTGATGTTTCTCCTCAGCATGTGTAAGAGGTCACTTGCTTTAGGATAATTTTGAAAAATTTCAGAGATAGATACTGACGCAAAAATGAAGCAGATTATAGTTTCCTCTCAAAGGCATTTGTACCTTCTTTAGTATGATCAAGGAAATGAAACTTTATTCTATGGATTATCTATTATTACTCTTTAGATTTTGCTGATTTGTATGCTTTAAACTTATTTCACTTAAGCAAAATAACTCTTGGAAATTAATATTATATTTGTATTTGGAGTCAGCTTTTTCTCCCTCCCCCACCCTTCCTGGCTCTATAAATTTAGGGTAGACACTGTTTAGTAGCGTTTTTGTTTTCTCGGGAAGCTAATGTGGCAGGGACTCAAGTCTGTGGACCTAGTTCCAGGTTTTTGATTGCCAGTAAATGTTTTACAATCAACATTTTAAATATAAAGCACTTCATTTGTTATTTTCCATTTTGATTTTTTTTTAATGACTAGTTTTTAAAGATAGTGCCAATGTGCATCCGTAAGCAGACTGGGAATGGGTTAGAGTACACAATTCCCCTGTGTAAAAAGGCAGGTTTAGCAGTAATGCTTTTAATCTGGACTTGTAGAGGATTCAGGAGCATCCATAGATCTGCTCCAGTAATTACCATACCCCAAGTGGCACTGGAAGAGACATTTGCCTAAAAACTTGATGTCTTCATTACACTGTTTACATTTTAATTAGAAACATGAAAATTACTGATTCATACAGACAACTCTAGTTTAAGTGGTTTCGTTCACCATCCAATAAATCATAAAAAAAAAAACCCCACAGTTGGCATAAATAGTTTACTAGGAATCATTCATGGGAATAATGTGTTGGCACTATAAACTGCTTAAAATATGTTTTTATTTTACCAGAGGTAGAATTTGCATATAAATTAGAGAATGGCATTTTAAGTTGACAGTCATTTATGCAGGATACCACCCACATGCAAATACATATATGGGTGTATGTGTATACTTTCTGTGAATTTATAGGTTTTTGCAGTATTGTGGCTATGGATGTAAATGGTGTCTAGTCTTCCAGTGTTTAAAATGCATCTCCTCTTTTAAAATCCATTCGGAAAGGCTGTCGTTATTCTAAATATTTATATCCACAAGCACATCTTTTATCTATTGGGCAGTATCAGCTTGCAGTAAGGAAATTGTGTATTTCCTGTGTGCATATGTCTTGAGAAGGAGTTGTTGTCTCATTCATTCATGCATTCCTTTTTTTCCTCTCTCTTACATTCTCCCCTAACTTTTGCCTATACCTGTAGTGCTGCTAGCCTAAAACCGCTCCCACCCAGCGCGGCGGGACTGAAACGGGGTGGCTGTCAGAGTCCATTCCTGAGTCAGCAGCACGTCCACTGCCTGAATCTTGCAACAGTCACTCATCCAGCTTTCCCCTCCCCAGGGGACAGGCGTTCTCCTCATCAGTGAGGAGGAATGATCCTTCTGTCTGGCATGCTCAAAATCCCGAATCTCCCTACATCGGAGTGTGGGTTCAAATCCCCCCTCCTGGAGGCAGGGCTGGGACTCCAGCTAATGACTCCGAGATACAGAGGGTCAGCGCACTGGTGAGCTGGAGTACTGAGGCATTGTGCGAGCCGAGTTGCACATTTTTTCCCATAACTGCAGACTCCTCTCCTTCCCTTCCCTTCCCCAAACCCTTTATTATTGATCGATAGTATGCAAAATCGAGCAGAAATATCTACAGACATCAAAAACCTTTGTTGTTGTTGTTGTTAGAAAAGTTATTGGCCATGGCTGAAGGGAGCTCTGTTATTATTTTTTATTTGTTGTTTTTCAGTTGTACAGAAGAATTCAGTGAGAGAACATTTACATTATCTCACTGTAACATTCACCATGTAGGGCCATTTCAGTTCACATTTTAGGCCTCTGGGCTATAGATAAAAGTGTTTTTTTTTAATTGCATAGGAGGAAGAGTATGCAGAAGTGTTTGACTTGAAATGCTATAGCAGCCATTGTGTTAAACTTTTGAAAGTGAATGTGTTACATCGAAAAGCCTGCTAACTGCATGATGTGATTTTAGGGAATTAAAGGGAGTGAGATTAATTTTCATGGCGTGGCTTTAGATGATAAATTTTATGCCTCACTTCTGGACCTTTTTTTGGTTTGCCTTTTATTATTTTCTTAACTTCTAGGGAACTGCCAAAGTGTAAGATGCTAATCAATTATTTTGCGTTGTCAATAAAAATTTAGATTTTAATGGAAAATCACTAGGATCATTTTCAAGGTAATTGAGGTAATCAGTCTACATAATCAGACCAAGACTAAAAAGAAAAAAATAATAGCGATTAATACATTACATTTATCAGAGTTTCTGAGTACTTTATTTAGGATAATAGTGAATTCATGGGTGTGTGCTCATTGGTTTGCTTTGCGTTGTTTTTGTGTTTTGTTTTTTGGTGGGGCAGGGTGGGTAGGATACTTATTAGGTCTCTGTGCTTCCTATATGTGATTAGACACAATAGTCGACATCTGCAAGGACAGAAACATGCAGCTTACTTGTACACATGGCAAAATTCTAATAGTTCTGTGCTCTCTGGTAAATCCTTTCTGCTTTATGCAGTGTCCCGAAACAGTTGTGTGGTGAGGGAATGCTGGCTTCCGGCCAGCCATTGACTATGAAATCCTGGGTACCTGAGAGCTTATCAGTTCTTTTGCTTTGTAAAAGAAAAAAGTGATGAAAATGTTGGTAAACTGCCATGAAGGTTTAAGGCTGCTGGAACAAGGAGCCGTGTAATCAGATTGGAAAATGGAGCTTGAGATTCTCTGCATGGAGAGCAGCCGTCTGTGGATCCTGTGAGCTGCTGTGCAAGTGCCCGAGCTGACCACTTTGTTAGCAAATCAGCTTGTTTGCTGCAGCAGCAGGGTGGAAAAGACCAGAGCTTGTGATGGTATGTAACGGAGGGAGAGCTCTTGCATGACACAATCTAATCAGCTTGCAATTAGCTCAGGCTCTATAGTCACCTTCTTAATTTTCTTTTCTCCCCCCTCTTAGTATTAATACTGTACACGTTAAACAATTAAGTAAAGGAAGTAATCCTTCAAGCAAATCAAAGCCATTCTTTAATTTTATCACCCTGTTGAAAAAGTATCAGGTGGTCCACTGGTCTTCATCAGATGCTGGAAATTCACCAGCTCACTGTAGCATAGAGAGGGACCAACCGATTTTTAGGAGAATCTTGGCAAGGCTGGGGAGAAAATGGTACATCATTTGAACTAGAATTGAAGTTAAAAGTAATGTGAGGTGGGATTGCAAATGCCTTTTAATTTGCACATAGTAGTATTTTAAATTTTTAAAAATATATTTTATATTTTTAATCATTGTAGGCAGGCATTGTGTGTGTATACGTGTTGGTGTATATGTGAATGTGTGTGAGAGAGATTTGTGTGAATATACCTCGTATATAAAATCTTTATGCTGCTGTTTATTTAGGCTTTTCTGTACACATCTTTCTGCAGGCTCTGATGACACAGCCACTTGTACTGATAATTCCACTACTTCACCTTTAGTGAACTTGATTCACTAAGGTTTAAAAGAACAAGAATATCACTGGTGATCATATGTGTTACTTGTTAATCCTGTAAAATAAAATTCAGATCATGTGGAGGAGAGGTGAGAAGAGCAAAGCATAGGTTTGCAAAATCGGCATAAGAGTTGTACATTTCACTTAATTTGAGCATAGTGACTTTAGTAATACTACTAAACAAGGTACCTATTTATATAAACAAAATAAGTATATCTTCTAATGATATTACTTAAGCTACCTTATATCAAGTTTTTCTCTTCCAGAAAGCTTTTACTAAAATAATATGCATGGGCAAGAATCTCTGACCGGATAAGTTTTATTAGGTGTTTGTTATGAAGTGGCAATGGGCATTATTTTAAGGGTGTTTACTTTAAAAAGCAGCACAGGGAATGTATTTGAATTTGTTTTTAATGATTGTTAAAGAATTAAGTAAAATATCTCAAGTGATGTTGCTTCGAATAGTTCAGTTCTTTCTGGGGGGTGCCTGTGTTAATAAAAATAAACATTATCATACTGTAGTTGGTATTTGAGTCCATATTTTCTCCGTATTGTCAATATAATAATTTATTTGCCTCTATTAAATGACATAATACTACTAATAAATTGTCTAATTTTTGCTTTCAGCAAAAACAGAAACAGAACAAAAGAAAACAAAACTGGTAATTTATAACCCTACGTTTGTACTTAGAGTTATTTTATTTAAACAACAATTTAAAACAAAGTTTTAACTGCCCTTATATTAGTGATGTGCATGTAGGATAGCCCGACTTCTTGTTTGCTATGTGAATTTGACTGTCTTAAATTTTGTGTTTGAAGAATGACTCCAGCTTGATAGAAAATGGGAGTAGTTAATACAAAAAGCACTTAAAATTAGGTAAGCTTCTAAGTTTGTCTCAGAATATTGCTGTTATTGCATTAGTGTGTCCTTTTTTGCATTTTGAACTTTCTTGTTTTTAATTAAAAAATAGATTAAGAGAAACATATATCACCTACACATATCTTAGCTGCGAAGATTCACTCTATATTCTTTTAGAGGACAAACTCCATTAGATATGCACTTACTGTACGTTGGATTGTAAATCTTAACAATTTAATGGTAATTCAGTGAGCAGTTATTGCTTCAGTGGCCTTTTTTCTTTCTTTTTTGTCCCATCTCACTTGTGAAATAGGGTTACCCTTTACAAGTGTCACATCTATAGATTCATCTTTTGTACTTTGTAGTTGTTCCTGGTGCATCATTCTTAAGTTAAAAAAAAAAGGCGAAGCAATGGAGGAACCATGTGGTGATGGTAGGTGGGGAGTGCGCACACACGTGAGTGTGTGTGTGTGTGTGTGTGTGTGTGTGTGTGTGTAGGGGGTCAGGGCTGTGGAATGAGGGGTTTCATGCTTATGCCAGAGAGAGAGAAAGAGACAGACTCAGAAAGATATAGGACTCCAGCAATAGAATAACCAGGAGTATTAGCATCATTCTAACAGATTAATATGTTTTTGTAAATATGCCTTTCCTCTAACCTCACTCTCAATCTAATGTTCAGTTTTCCTTAATAGATTGCATTCTCTATTTGAATTCCTGGAAGTAGAAATGGTATCTGATTGGTGCAGTCTTTTTGCCTTGCTTACGCTGTTAATATTCTTATCCTTTTTGGACAGTGAAATACTTTTTTTTTGTAGAAACAATATACACATGCATAAAGAAATTATAAAGGGATTCTCCTTTTGAAGATAATGAGTTCTCTTCAGGAACTGCAGGTTACGCGGCACACAAATGAGCTCTAAGTGGGGGGATTTAAAGTCCTGCTACAGCATTTAATTTCTTGAGGAAAGGAGTTCAGTTCAAGGTTAGCCTGTTATTGTGGCACTGGCAACTACTTCTCGCGTCCCCGTTCTTCTGCCAGCAGTACTGCACAAAAGGCAGTCATTTTTATTTAATATGTAGGGGAGGTATTAATCACTGCAGTATTTTCTTGCAAAAATTTATCTTATCATATTCATTGTTTCACTACTCATGACAATAATAGGTGTTTAATTACTCAATAAGAGCCATTTATAGATTCCATTTTTCCTGTATGCTGGACAAATGGTATTGATTTTGCACTTTGATGCAACATGAAACTGTATTAAACACAATTAGAATTCCAAGGCTGGTAAAATGTACATTTGTTATGGTAACTGGACTTGCTTTGAGAAACTGCAAGTGTCTTTTAATCCAGGAGATGCCTTTGGCGTAAAAAGGAGATTTGAATTTATTGCAGCTCTGTGGTTAAAAATGAATGCACTTTTCTTTTTCAGTGTTGTGTGTCTGTGTGTGTCTTTGTGTGTGTGTGTGTGTATCTGTGAGTGTGTAGATTTTATTAGTGAGGCAAAAAAGAGTTTGTATGAACTGAAAAGATTTGGAACAATGGTTCTTTGTAGTCAGATGAGCCATTGTGTACAGGTGAGCATTGACTCCCTGTAATCTTCTAATTGTGTCTTTTAGGTCTTTATTTTACAAATAAATTAATTATTACCTGGGATGAGAGTGGGGATGGTGCAGGATGAAATAGCACCTTCATCCCATGCTCGATTCTGGTTTACCTCCTTTTTAGGTGATGAGGAAGAGCTCAAAATCTCTATTGTGTCATAAGTTAAACATTGGATTTTTTAAAAATTGACACTAAATAAAACCTTTCATTTAGCTGACACTATTATGTCACAGTCAGGCCAAATGAAATCTTACACAGAATTAAACTCAGCCCTGTTTTCCAGCAGTGCAAGACTACCTGCGCTTTGATGTACATTGCTTTTTGCAAATACATTTCCAACTGCATTTGACACATCCAAAACCATCGTTTGAGAGCATTCTCTTGTTGTGTTGGTCAGTGTATTAATTGCCTACGATTTTCAGCTCCTTACAGATTTATTTCCCTTGGAGGAAAGTCATTTAGTGTTACCAAAATAAAGAGCAAAATAAACCAAGGATGGACCAGAGGTTGCTTAATCTTCATAATTTTTGCTAATGGGTAGCTCGTATCCTTGCTAAATCTTACGCGGTATTTCTTTTTAAGGACCATAGACTTTCAGGCTGAACTTTCACAGTTTTGGAAAGTGATCTTTGTGGATGACTACCCATGTCCCTAAAAATGGAGCTTGGTCGTTGACACAGTGGCTTTCTGCATCAGGAGGATATTTTATTTACTGGAACACTACTGGTTATATTACTGCTTTGGTGTAGAAATTTTTTAAATTTGTGTAAAAGGCACGAAACAAATACTTGCACTTTACAGTACAGAAACAGTCTAGGTCAGTTTCTTATTGGTTTTAATTCAGAATTTTTATTCAGTTAATATTTATATTGTTCTTTTCCCTATGGGCTGACATAGGACAGCATATATTAACATTTGAAAAGCAATGAGAAAATAAATACAAGTAAGAGTTTACATGTGGTGTGTGTATTCCTTTTTTTTCCTGGCGCTTCCAAGAGTAAGAGGGAAAAAATAGATTGATTGACCTGCCCATTTTAAAGCACCATTCCATTTTTTGCTCATAGATATGAAAAGAAAACCAACTTTCTTACCGAAGTATGTGCCCCATGTTTTATTTTACTCTGTAGGGGCTGGGCAGATATTGGCAAGAGGGGGCCTCTCAGGTAAGTGAATCTGAGTTCTATGAAATCCTGTGCAGATATATCTGTGAGTACACAGCACATTGCTTCTTGAGTTTCTGATAGCTTGGGTGGGGAATGCTGTAGTTTATAAGTGAGATCTTGCTTGGATGGGGATTAGAAAAATCGTAGAAATTTTCAAATCTTTGACTTCCTCCAACTTGAGAAAACTAAGGCCCCTTTGATTCTCTGACCTGGGCTTAGAGAATCACCTGTCCCTGGTGATTTGTTTGTGTCCTTTCCAAGTGAACTGTTTTGTACTTTATATTTCAGTTTAGGCAAATCATTTAATTATTGAATAATGCGACTGTAGATTCGATTAAGTGAAAGATGATCGCGTGTAAATTAGCTCGTGGAAAAGTGGATTACATATAGAAATTAGTGTGGAGGCTGTTTTATGGGTGAATGCTGCTTTTCAGAAAGTTTTTAACCGGACGGATCAGTGTCTTGGTTGATTGAGGAGTGGCTGGATTTGGGTTTGGTCTGCACCGCTCACTTACTTCAAGGTGATGTATTTGGCCTGTTCACCAAGGGCCACGTTACCCTTGCAATGGAAACTTGACTTTATGAGGAAGCTCTCTGAGTCCTCGGTATGACACTTAGATTGTATGAAGACTTACACTCTGACATATATAAAAGCACCCATGACCACATTCACCGTCCTTTTACTCAAACAGATTTTCCACTACAGTATAGCCTTCTCACTCTTATGTAAGGTAAGGAAGTACACTGGGTCTGATGATCTCTTGATTATTTCTTACCATAAAGTCTGTGATTGCATAATGTTTCATGGAGATCATCTAGACAAAAATGATATGATCTGCTTTATTTTCATCATCGGAATAGTAAAAATGGTACCAACAGTAACTGTAACAGGTTTTATCTCCTGTGAGCAGTGAGCTCATTCTCTCTTAGTAGGGGAAAGCTAGGCATACATAAAAAGTGCATTTTTCTTTATGCTTTATTTATGCTGGTTCTTAACAATATCAGTCATTCCCTTCTTGAATAAATTGGCCAAGTATTTGACTTGACAAATCCTCATTTTAACTAGGGAGTCAACTGGGGAGTCTTTTGTAGGGAGTAATTTAGAATCTGTTTTGAAAGCTTAACTTCTGCTGTCTTGCCTCACCGGAACTTTCTCTATCCTTGGGAACAATAGAGTCTTTTTAAGCATCCACATCGTATGTAACTTCTGAATCCCTTTTCCTTTACTTTAGGGTAACATAGTACTTTGTGGAAGACTTTCTAGACAGCAGCATGTTTAATATGTCTACTTCCTTTTTTGTTTTCTGCCCTTGCAGATTGTGCCTTCCCTTCCTTCAGAGCTCTGCACTGCCCACCCCTTCCCCCTAGTCTGCCCAGTATCATCTTTCTAACCTTGCGTTTAGCTGTTTGAATTAAAAAAAAAAAAAAAAAAAAGAAAAATCGATGACTAATAAAACCATTTGGAACTTTTTAAAAAAGAGAAATAATATTTTAATTACTACTGACATGCCCGTTTGAAGCCTATATCCTCCTTTATGACAGTTCAGTTTGGAAACTACATTGCTTCATTTCAGTAACTTTATTACCATTTGGCTCAGAGATTGCTATTTCGCCTTGGCCACAGATTTCATCAGTTGCCCGGTTCACCTTTGTCCACACTATACTTGTGAAATGACCTCCTCCGTTAGTGCTTGTCAATAGTAAATTGCTATATTCTGCACGGCGAAAGACACCAAACGACTACAACACTTTATTGAATGACTGAGTTTGTACTTAATTTTTTTAAATTAAAACTTAATTGGAATGGTCTTAATTACCATTAAATACCAATTAATTAATGCACTGGTTAGGGTGAGCTATCACAGACATCATTCTTATTGGTAGTGGGAAGGTTGAATACCAGGGAGTATGCAGATGTCTATATGCAAAGTATGTTTTCTTTAGTGCCTCCCCTTTCTAATTTTCTAAATAGTCTATCAAAAATAACGTTGTATCGAGTGGTCAAGGTTCATTTAGTTGATGACATCGTATTATTTTTCTTTGAGAGAATTCCCAGTGACTAAATTTTCTCTTCAGAGAATGCTTTTTATCAATGGTCAGAAATTTGTGTTACTTAATATACTAGCACATACGATTCAATATTTAAATGTGGCTTTTCTCAAAATAATCACTAGAAGAATCCTAAATATAAATTATTCTTGTAAACAAATGACTGGAATAATGTATTTGGGGCTTTTTAGAAGTTTATAGTCTTTATCAAGACTATACATATCTCTGTAAACTAGAAATTTCTTACTGTAATTGTACATTTTTTCATTATAACATTTAAAAGAAAAAGGAAAAAAATCCACAAGACGCCTCTTCTCACAAATAATTTAGCTCTGTTAACTTCTTTGCAAATCCCTTGCCATAAATAGGTCACTGTTACGTTGTCTGAAAATTAAGGTAGAACAAAAGGCCATTTCTTTTGGAAATTTCATAAAAATTGTATTTTTATGAAATTTACAATGATGACAAAATATCATTGCTATTTCCTAGGTATTGTTTGACCTGCAATTAGTTCTGAGTGAATAATTCCACAAAAGATTATTTTAATCCACAATAAACCTTCCAAATTTCATCTTTTCTGGGTTTTTAGCCTTCCTTGTTTTTGTTTTGTGTATGTATTGCTTCAGATAACCTGATGGGAGACAAAATTTGCCTTCCGTAAAATCAAATGTGCCTTGCACAGTTGAAGAGCATACTTCCGGCAGAAAAGCCCGGTGAGCCTGGTTTTATTCATGGCATTCTGAATGTCCTGAAATAAACATGATTTAAGTTTTATTCCTAACCCCCAACTAAGAATAATTGTACCTCTTTACAGTTTCATTGATGTTAGACCATAAAAACAGGAAAGAAACATTAATATTTTTCCTTCCACATATAACGGAGCCTATCGTTGCTGTAGTATTCAGGAATAGGAAGGTTTTCATAACTTTGCTTATACCTTTGGGCATATTTGCCAAAATTCCTTTTTGTTTTAAATGAGATTACTGTCCTAGGGAAAAAAAAAACTTAATAAAAACCATGTTTAAAAATAAAATTTTATCAGAGTTTCAGCCAACAAACATCTCCTCATTGATGTAAAATAACTGATATTTCAAGGTTGCTCTTCTTCAAGACTGTCATTTTAGGCTGCACGTGACTCAGCACAGAATTCAATCGAATCAGAAGCCGGCTGCAGTCTAAATGCAATTAGGAGGGAAGCTGTGGTGAGGGCAATATTGTGAATTTTGTATTTTAAAGAGTGCACTTTCAGTTTCACCCTACAAAAAGTAAAGTCAGCATGGTCCGAATGTGAAATAAATACATACCTATTCTGGCACCTGTTTGAATCATCCTGTTTAGCGTTGTTTTATTGTACGTCACTTAAATTTCCCAGTAAGTAGAATAATCACTTTTAATATGTAATATTAAAATGAATTGTTTGTACCTATTAGTTGTTTCACAGTTTAAATAAAACTTTTAAGCCACCAACTTTACATCTTTTGTTTTACTTTGTTGAATATCTGGGGTAAAGGGTCAAGGCATTTCTTATCATGAACATAAATGGTTATTAATCAGTATCTAATTCTTTAAAAAATAATCCATTTAGAAATAATAATGGGTGGAAACCACCAACAAAAAAAACTAGATGAATTGTGGGTTCAAATTTACTGGTAAATAAGTTAAACGTTAGCACCATGAGGCATAAGCCTTGTGTAGCTTTTAACAAGCCTTAGAAGAACATTAGAAATAACTTATGTGTAATATGCAATACTAATAGGACTTCACAGAGGTGCAGAGAGAAACTGCAAATATAATTCATCATGCTTCAGGCTGTGTGAGATGTTGAGATTCTGTTCCATGAAGACCAAAATAAGGTTCGACAAGATTTTCCTGCAACCATGTAAATTCTCCAGGTGAAAAACAACAGAAATGTATTTAAAATTCCAGCAGCTTGAAAATGCACACGTTTTTAAGTGTAATTAAAATGAATTTAGTTTCTCTGTGTTGGGTGGCATAACTTAACTGGTGTTTATGTTAAACCAGTTGCATTAAAACCAGATATGTATATGGTGCCTCTCTGTTCTTGCTCTGTTAATGCAAAAAAAAAACCAAAAAACTTCTTTCTCTCCTTTGAAGAGATAAAGGAGAGAAAAATAAAACCATTATAATAAAAGACTTGGGTGCTGCTTGAAAGTTGTATAGAGCAATCTCGCATCACATGTTAGGGTGGCCAAAAAAAAGAAAAAAAAGACAAAAAAAATAACCCAAAGAGTTTATATAGCACTTGATAGCACTTGTTCCTTTAGATGCCTTCTTAGATGTTCCCATGTTGTCAACTTATATATTTCCATATGTAGTGGATTGTAACTAAAATTATTATAAGAATTGAGTTCTGCCATTATCTGGGAGTTAAAAAAGTAAAAATAACCTCTCTGGGCCTCAGTTATTTCATCTTAAGAATGGATGACATATAAAAAATTTCTAAATTCTCTTCCAGCTCTAAAACACTGTGAGGAATTGAGTTTCACTCTCCAAAGTTCCATTTGAAAAATTTTAAGAACGTGGAAACTGATTATGTCACTCATTTTGTCTGGTTAATATCAACTGTGCAACAGAATGTTGAACAGTATTTCTTAGTCTCTAGGAGAGTGGTTCCCATATTCTGAGCTGCAGACTTCAGAGGAATATTTGGGCTTATTGCAAAGGTTTCTCAAGTTACATGTGCACTGAACATATGCTTGCCTCATATGCATGCTATAGGTTTTTGATATATGTGATGTCTCACGTGGTTAGACTTTTTTAGAAATCCATTTGAAAGTGTCACAAAGGTACCACAGAATTCATAGTAATTCTTAGTCATTATTTCTCTGTCGTTGTAAAAGTAAAATCAGCATTTCCAATCTATGATATTTTTTATGTTAAAAAAGGTGGAAATCAGTAATTTGAGATAAATATATATTCACTGGAGGTAAATTAATCGCCTTAGAAGTTGCACCATTAATATTTTTTCATGGGGCCTTGGAATATTTTATTCTATTTGAACACCTCCTTGGGGTTGTAGCTTAATTTCCTGTCACAGTGCTTGAAATATTTCATTAACTTACTGTTAGTAGTTTTCTTATGAACTCCTTCTAATGATAATAATTACTGCCATTTGTTCAGCATTTATTAGGCACTGTGTGTGTGTACATGTGTAGTCTGTGAATAATTATTCCCGTTTTACAGATTAAAAAAAATAAAGCAGTAAGATGCCAAATATCTTGTCCAACTCTTCATAGCCATTGGCAGAGATAGTTTCAAAATTAGCTCCTGTGAGACCAAAGCCCGTGCAGTCCATTGTGACAGAATTAATTGCAGATGTAGCTTAATGACACACACAGGTCCCACGGGGAAAGGTCCACGTTCTGAAACTGGTGGATCATCATCACAACAGAATTGTGTCTTTATGCCTCAGTTTACCTAACTTTAAATTAAGAGGCATTTTATCATTTAGTTTTACTTTTCTTGCTGGGATAATGTGTGAATTAGTTAATGCTTATAAAGAAGTGATTTGATGAGGGGAAAGCTCTATCTAAATGCTAAGTATTATTTATTATTCATGTAAGCACATTACCGTACCCTTCAATCACCTTTTTTGGATGTTTCAAATCGGCAATTACTGTCTCTTTGTGCAAAGCTTTTAAAAATTTTAATTTAAATTAAAAGTTAATCTAATTTAGGAAAACTCTGCCAGCTGGAAAGGAACATAGATTTTTTTTTTCCCCTCCCTTCCTTTCCAAACAAAACAGCAATTCAGAGTAGACTGTCTTTTAATATAGTAATGTAGGCTTTCCTGGGCTAGCGGGATTTGGAAGGCGGGATAATTAGTAATGGCTGCTTTGCAATGCTGGTAATCTATGTGTTAGGATTAGTGCTGATAATAGATCTGATTAGGTGGAATTAACTGATATTTAGAAGGATGGAGATTCCTTTACTTATGAAGTCTCCATTTTGGGGGCACAATTTTGGCTGATGTGGTTGCATCCTTGAAATAGAGTTAGTATGATTTTTCCACGATACAGTACCCAGATATGACCAGGGGCAGGAAGCAGTGAGAGTCATAGGAACTCAAGAAGACCTTAACCTCATAAGGCCTTCCTAAGGAGCCCTACAAATAGTAAAAACCAGAGTTCAAAGATCAGAAATATCAAGTATGCTTTAAAAGAGGAAGACATATTTACCTGAGCACTTCAGTTAACATTTACTTTTTGGGAAAATCCTTTGTTAGTTCTCACCTTCCCATGACTGTTGATTCAAAGGTTTTCAGTTTAAGATAGAAAATGAAAAACATATCATAATTAAATCACTGTTTTATTAATTCCTCCACCCACACAAATTTCCCTGTTCAACTTTCATTTTGAAACAACCCATTTTCAATATTCCATAGCACTATTAAATTTTAAGGACGTATGCTTAGAAATCCCATTATTCAGTCCTACAATTTCAATTGCCCAGCAGTATCATTAAATCCTCTGGAGTGATTTCAGTCCCATAAAAATTAGGGACCCCTCTGCATTGTTTCCATATTCAAATGGGAATCTTTTTGCAAGTTAGTAATTAAAGTATTTAACCTCTCTCTCCCTCCATTTATTAGAAAACTCTTTTTTCTTTATTTTTTCAATTACGAAAAACTGCTAAAGCCAATCAAGCATTTATTTTGATAAACCGCTTGTAACAGTCTCAGCTAAATTCTGCAAATACAAAAAAAAAAAAAAAAAAAAACCAAACCAAAAAAAACTGAATAATCACCCTGAGCAGATTTTGTAGAGACCTTGCTCAACCTGTTCAGGGATAATTATGCTGAGCTTTTATATGGGGCAAAGGAAACATAAAATTAAGGCATGAAAGAAAGTCTACCTATTTTGAGAAAATACTAGGATAATTGGTACTCTTTTTATTACCATTTTATTATAGAAAGATATTGTCTTGCCATGAAATATAGGTTTACACCAATGAAAGAGTACTATACGGGGTTGAGAGAATTTTTGTGTTAGATAGATTGATTTACAATGTAATAAAAATAGCAAATTGCTAGGTAGTCGAATTAGAGTCATTATTTAAATGACCTCTTTTTTTTTCCTTTTTAATCATATGATGTTAATAATTGCTTTGTTTCTGACCAGTATGTTGTAAGGGCCTTTTTCTTTTCCTATATTACTTTATTTCTGAATAGCCTTTGGTTTGAAGCTACAACCGTAAACTTTCTTTGAGAAATGGAATTAGTAGGAATGGGCCCATCACATACAAGTGCTAGAAGTAGAAGGCAATAGGCAGATTCACAATGTTATCAATGGTCACGGTATGAAATGTGACCCTGATAATGGCTATGTGGTGCTGGGGAAATTTAGTTAACAGGCTTTGTCCTTTTGTATTTGAAGGTGACACACTTGAGTGTGTCTGAACATAATAATGTGTGATCTGTAGGTCTTTATATATTGATTATTAGGGTCGTATTTAGGTTTCGTGAGTCCTGAAGCTTACACAACATGGGGATTCATTTTAAGAAAAAATAGTACGAAATTAGGAATCTAAAACTCGGTACAGTGCAAGTAAAGATCCCTGAAACTTAAGCTTCACAATAATCTGCCTCTGCTGATTAAACATGTCGATAATTGAGCACGGGTATTGGAAGGCTTCACTTTGACCAGGTTTGCTACATTTTTCTTGGTTCATAACTCATGGCTGAATAACTTCGGGTTTTTAGAAGTTTTAGATATTTAGATATTTTAGATGTTTAGGATTGGTTTTTAGAAATTTTTAACAAATGCTACTCTCTGTAGTCCTAGCACTAATGTTATAGACTACAGGAAATGGGGTGAGCTTGCAAAATTTGGATAACTCATTACCAACCATTAAAATCTTATACTTCTATTGAATAGGCAGTGCTTACACCTGAAAGGAGCTAAATTCGAATTGAATTTCGATTTATGTGGAGCCTGTATTAAAATGTCTTAAGAAGTCATGAAAGGGACACCAATGTTGGCTAGAATTTTAGGAACTCTTAATAAAAATGGAAAAATTAGTAGCAATAATTAAGGCAGGGAAATGTTGGTTAATGTTGAGCTATTCTAGTGAGACCCAAAAAGGAACCCATGAAGGAGGGGTTTGCTCTGACTGCCTTCACTACCTCAGTGTCATTGATATGGGAGCCCCTAAATGCGGCTCCTAAATCTGTTGGAATCCTGAAGGCTAAAGCTTTCTAATAACTAGAGTGACTTCTGTTGTGGTGCTCTGGTTTCTAGGGAATCATTGGCAAGTGCTCCTCATTTGTCCTGAGAGCACCTAGTCGTACCAGGCATTCATCATTGCTAGTTGCTGTGTGTGCTTGTGCTTGGTTGTATCTAGGTTATGCCTTGATCAGCACATCGTTATTGCATAACTATAGGGTATACAAATATGTTAAAAATGATATCATCTTACCTTTAGGTAGCTCCTTACAATTTATAAAATACTATTATGTCCATTTCTTCCCCCACTTCTCACAATTCAAAGATGTAGAGTAGAATAAATAATGTAATTGACATTTTATAGAAGACAAAACTGAAGTGAGCTGACTTGCTCCATCTTGTAACCTTGACTGAATTCTTCCTGTTTTGCATTCTGTATGCTGCACATAATTAAGAAGTAGCAGAACAAATACTTAGTCCCTGAGCTACTGATGCAATAGAAATTTTTTTTAACGATCACACAAAACTTACCGTTAATTGAGGAGATGAGAAATGAAAAAAATCTTTTTAAAAATTCACATGCATCTATATATAGGATTCCTCTAATCACTGCACTGTAAGAAAGTATCTAAATAAAGCACCCAATGGAGAGTTGTGTATCTAGTGAGAGTTTCACAAATATGAATTGGTAGCACTGATTGTATACCTACTGAGCTCCTGGAGGGTGCAGGGCATGGTATTAGGGCACTGTATTAATTGATGATCCTGACTTTGTGTTGTTTGGGGCTGTATTTCAGTGAAAAGACAGCTATCAGAGAAAAAGCCATTGGTGGTTTTAGATACCCTAGTTCTCTGCTTTCACAAAGTGTGATCCCAGATTCTGAAGTATTTCTTATCCTCAAATGGAACATCTTCCCATACCACTATCACAGCTCCATTTCCCTTTTCAGTTACCTCCATTGCTTGTAAACTTGACTGAATTCTTCCCTTACTGCACTCTCTATAGATCTGCTGGTTGCCACTCCCTCAATAGAGTCTGTTTATGACATTGCTGCATCCCAGCCTCTGAATTTTGGATTTCATCCTCTCTCATTCCAGGCCAATGTGCTCTGAAACTAGAGCATTCCAGAGTCTTCTGAGTTCTCACCGTGGCTCTGCCACAGACTCTGCTTCCTTTAACCTATGAAACTCTGTTTCAGAGCCCTGCCCCGGTGCCCCCTTCTTCCCTTCTTTTCAAATGAAACCACTCTAAGACTTCATTATTCACATGCCTCCAAGTCCGTACCTTCGACAGCATTCCGAGTGATTGGAACTGCCTCCCTTTCTTGGTCAGTTAGCTAGGAAAAGTCTGCTCGCCTGATGCCGATTTGGTGAAATTATTTCCTCAATTAATTTGGTATCAAAAAGAACAAGAAGAATTCCTCCAACTTGATAATTAAAATCAATGTCAGCAGCTTACTAGGTGCTTGCCTGTTATTACTAAATGAAAAGTAAATGACAACTTCCCTGTATTTTAGACTCATATTCAAAACCCTAATGTCTGGCTTTAAAGTCCAAACAATCCTTATCAAGCCCAGGATTTTATTTTTTCTCTCTTTGTCAGCTCCTTTTTTCTTTCTTTCTTTTTTTTCTTTTGTTAGCTCTCTGTGTCTTTTATTTCTTATAAAGGATAACACCTTAAACAAGCACGTTCCTAAAAGTATGCCAGCTCAGCCCACATGGTTGAAAATTCAGCATACCTAAATGAAGTTTAAGCAGATGACAGAGCGTGATTATTTTACAAGTGGTTCATTCATCACATAGAAGATTTTTTCATACAATCTCCTGAATAGCAGTTATTTCTGTACATTAAAGTTATCTGATTTACTAAAAAAGATTTAAGCACAGCTATTGGCAATAGCTATTATATTTAAAAATGTACCAAAAATTCTATTAAGGTTCTTTTCTTAAACAAATATAAAAACTTTAATTGAAACTTTAATTTTCTCCTTGAGTAGGATTTCCTTTAACCCCTACTCTCAAGAAAGATACCATTAGGAAGTAACAGTGACTTTTCATTTCATTTTTTTTTTCTTCAAAGATGTTCTAAACGTAAAACAATGTAAAAACTGCATCCATGTGATCGTATAATGATTCCAGTACACTCGGAATGGCCTACATTTGCTAAGGCATTCATCTAAAATTGTAGTATTTTGTTTGTGTGACAATTTTTTTTTCTATTTAGATCCCATACTTCTAAAGGAGAATTAAATAGCTGTGTGCTTCTGAATGTGTAAATGGGTGGCATGACACTTTTTCAGAAAAAAAAAAAGCAGTATAAAATGGCATTTCTGTTTTTATGCTTTTTTTAAAGTTATGAAGTCACTCTAATAGTAGAAAACTGAAAACATCTGACAAAACCATTTCTTGATACCTTGTTCTGTGCTCAACCAACTTTCCTCTCCCTTCTTTCTTGATTGGTGCTTTGTGGAATTTGTGTCCACAAAGCTCTTTAATTTAGAAATTTTCTTTTATATAGTTATTTTTAAATTCTGTGTAGATTGTGCTTTAACTCATTTATTTCTAAAGAACTCTTTGTGGCAAGTTTAAATACATTCCTTTCTAGAGGCACGGGGATGGACTGCCTGACCTCGGAGGGCTTTCTCCTCCCTGGGGCAGCAGTGAAACTCTCCATTACTTTGTCAACATCAGACTGCCTCTACTGTAGAGATCGAACGAACCAACTTGCTTTTCAGCGTGTTTTGTTTCTTCTCTGAAGAAACCCGTATTTTCAACTCTCCTTAAAAAAGCATCTTGCGGGGCGGGCCGCGGTGGCTCAGCGGGCAAAGTGCTTGCCTGCCATGCCGGAGGACCTCGGTTCGATTCCCGGCCCCAGCCCATGTAAAAAACAAACAAACAAACAAAATACAATAAAACAAGAAAATGTTTAAAGTTGTTTCCCTTTCATCCTTCCTTCCTTCTCTCTGTCTTTCCTTCCCTTCCTCCCTCTCTCTTAAAAAAAAAAAAAGCATCTTGCATGCCTACAGAAACTTGAACTTTATCTGAAATTATTTTAACTACACAGTACTGGCAGGCTGTGATGTGAAAATTCATCACGTTCCAAAAGTTTGCTTTGCAAGTCAGTGAAAAGTAGAATGTAGGACCCCATAGAAGTCATAGTTTTCGTTATGGTTAGGTCTCCTGTGCAGTTTACAAAAGTTTTGTTTGTTTGTTTACTTGAATTATGGTATTAAGAAACGTAAGCACCTGTCATGAATTATGTGTGTTCAGCACTTGAAATTAGCAGTTAGCAAGCAAGGGCTGTCGCCTTCTTTCTGCTGTTCAGCTCTGGAGATAGGGGAGGGAAGACTCCTACTCCCTGTATCCTCGGCTGGGGCTGGAAATAAGACCTACATTGTCTCAGCTTCAAGGCCCCTGTCCTGGGGCAGGGATTCTAAAAGAGTGGTATTGGGCCAGCGGGATGGGACCTGGGAGGGGGATTTGAATGAACAGGAGTGGAGGGAGGGGCAGATGCTGAGCACAGGCTTTCTCGGCCTTCTGTCTCTTTCTTTTTTCCCTAGTTTGTCATCTTCTCCCAATCCTGTTCTCTCTCATTAATTTATCGGAAGGAGCCAGGGTGGGCTGAGAGAAGACCTCTCAGGGGAGTTGGTGAGAGGGCAGGAATAGCATTCATCCTAACCCAACCCCTATATGTTGATGGAAAGCACAGCTCCCTTTTATAGAACTTGAAAATGAGCTTCCAGGAGGTTAAATAAGCTGTATACCGTTGCACAGCAAGCAGGGGTGAGCCAGCTTCAAAACATCTCCTCATTCCATAGTTTATGCTCTTTTAGACTGTTGAGAGATTACTCACACTACTACAGCTTTACAGAATGGGCAGGAAGGGAGTTCCTGTTTCCTTCTAGCTCCTTTTTTCTCTGTCTCATCTAAGAAAGGTAGTAGAGCAGGGGAAGTGGCAATGAAGATGGAGAGATGGGTGAGTCGGGGAATAGCACTAACATGAATTGTTATGAAGCATTTACAGGATTTGCTCAATATATTTTTGCATGCCTTACTTATGCTATCTTATGTAAAGTTTCCATGATTCCGTGGGATCTAACTATTATTGTTATGTCCATTTTATTGATGGGTAAACCAAGGCTCAAAGAAAGATAATTTGCCCAGGATCCCATGACAGCTGTGTGGTGGGACCGTGATCCAAACCGAGGTCTGTGGTGAGATTTCAGTCTGTGTTCTGGCTGTTGTCCCTCTTCACACCACTCCTTTATCACCCACCGCGTCTGCCAACACAGACTTGAGGAAGATGGGGAGCAGGAAGGGTAAAAGGCGCAGTGCTCGAGGCATGTGATGGTGTCTGTTTTAGGAAGGCAGTTGTATGCCTTGCTTCTTCCCTGTTGAACGCTTTCATTCTTCTCCCTCCTGCTAAAATGCAGACATCCCCTCTTCCCTCTGAGAGGACCACTGTGACCTGGCTTTGGGTGTGAAGCCCACCCAGTGACTGGAAGCCCTTCATATATGAGAAACATGTGTGTGGTGGGGGAATGACCCTTTACCAGTCATTCTAATGTCTCTGCAATGCAAACATAAACAGAGATGGAATGAATCAGCTATGGACAGGACCTAGATAAAGGATGGATTAGAGTAATTAGGAAGATGTGATTGAAAAGTAATGGGTCTGGTTTTTCTCCCTAGTTTGTGAAATCTAAAGTGTTACTTAATAAGCACATTCCATAGGGTGAGACAAAGACTCAGGAAGACAGAATCCAGTGACATGGGTATTGGATATTAAAACAAACCAATGCAATCTCAAATGGTTTTATATTTGAATCTAACAGTTGAAGACTTTTAGGATGTTTAAAGAAATAACCACCACCTCTACTGAATGAATCAAAACTCTGAAAGTTTTATTTGCCTATGCATCATTCAACATTTAAAGCTACCTTATTGTCAGTCACAAAATCCAATAGTCTCTGGTTTGTCTGATGCTTTTTTTTTTAAGGGTATGGGAAGTCAAATATTCTAGCCATGTACTCATTCCTCTCAACCATGCATTAAGTATCTACTCTGTGCCAAGTACTGTGCTGTTAGCCCTTGAAGGATAGTATCCTTGATCATGAATCCTGGACAGGTTTGTGGTGGGAAATAGATGCATAATTAATTGTGACATGATATACTCACTGCTATATCTGGGTAAGCATATGGGCTTAATTAGAAGCCTTGAGTTTGAAGACAAGTTGTATAATCTACCCTGAAATCTTAGGGAATTCTCTTAGCCTTTGTGTCTAATACCTTATCTGTAAAATGGGGTTAATAACCCTATTTTATTGGATTACTAGAAAAGTTAAATGACAGGGTATATGTGGACACTGCTGGTGTGTGTCTTGTTCTTTGTGTGCTTAATAAATGCTACATCTCAGCAAAATGCTCTGAGAGTGTTGGAGAGGAGGCAATTAACAACATATAATTTGAGCAAGATTTCATCAAGAAAACGACATTAAAGCTGGATCTTATACAATAATCAAGATCATCAGGTAGAAAAAAAAGGCAGAGTAAGAGAGCTAAATTATAAACCATTTACTTGTTTTCTGATTTATTTAAAGGATACCAGGAAATACTCTGAGGTTCAGAAATACCTCACCAGATTTCTTACTAGCTGTGTTGAAATACTAGATTGAGGTATGGCACCTTTTATCTGTTCTCATTAAGAATTTTTCCAAGCTAAGGCAACTACTGTTATCCTTAACTCTCTTCTTAGAACACTTTTGGTGTTTGTTTTCTTTTTGCTGTCTTCATTAAGTTGGTTCATTCAAAAAGCATTGTTTATTAAGAATCCAACATGTGCTAAGCATTATGCTGGGTGGGAGAGATCTCTGTCCTTACAGAACATGTGGTCTGTTGGATATGCTGGCAAGGTGCTGTAATTAAGGCGACAATACATCCTGGTTTGCCCGGGAAGGTGCCATTTTATACTTGTCCTGATGCAATTACCAATAGTTCCCTTTCATTCTCAGATATGCCCTGGGATGGACAACAAACTTTATGTTCACATTATTTCATATATATGCATATATAAGATATTTTGCATGTACATTGAAGAAAGTGACAGACTTTTGGGGGATCAAAGAGAAGGTGAAAAGGTGATATGTGAGCTGAGGTAAGATACTGAGGGGGGTGCTGGTCTGAGAAGGGGGCAGAGGGGGAAAGGAAGCACATTTCACATAAGCTGGGAGATGTAGAAGGGCATTCAGTATCCAAAGGACAATGGTAAACAAAAAGTCCCTTGTGGCTGGAGCATTGCAGGGTGCAGGATTAAGTCGTGGGAAAAAAATTCAGGAGAGTAGAGGAGAATTAAGCCAGATTTTAACAAGTCATGGAGTGAGTGAAAGTTGAGGAGGTTAGTGTCTTAAATGTAGACATCTTTTAAGGAATTTGACAGTAAAGGGAAAGAGGACTAAGGTGGCAGTTTGTGGTGAAGAAAGAATTTGATTATTTTTAAGAGTGATGGTTTAAGCCAGAAGAGGAGAAAAGACAAAATACGAAAGAAATGAATGTAAGTGAGGCCATGAAATGCCAAAAACGGAGGAAGTAAATGCAATCTAGTGCCCAGAAGAAAAGTCTAGCCTTTGAAATAGAAAGGTGAGGAGACAATGTAAGTAAAGATGTTATATGGTACAGTTGGGACGGTATCTAACCTGATGTTTTCTTTATGTGGTGAAACAAAGTAATCAGGCACAGCAGCTAAAGGGAATGTCTAATGGTTTTTGTACTTACTGTAGGTGATGGCTGTATAATCTTGGCCAAATGACTTTACTTTCCCAGATTTCAATTTCTTCACCTGTAAAAATGATTGAATTGATACTTTCTAAGTTTCCATCCAGTTCTAAGATACTACGGTTCTGCATTTTGTTGAAATGTTATGAGAGAGGGCATGCCAGTTTGTTTACTCTCCTCCTACGAAAGAGAAGATCCCATGGCCAAATAAATCTGGGTTACATGAAATGAATTCCTTTATAATAGACCTCTCAGAGTCTTGAGAAAGCTAATGTGCACTATGAATCTTGAAGAGGGGTTATGGTGACAACATTCCCCAAACTTATTTATCCATGTAATCCAGTGTTCCATGGGCCGTACTACTGGAAACAGTTACCTAAGATTTTTCTCTTTCAAGTGCTTTATAGAAAAATTCTATTCGAGTCACAGGAGGCAAAACAAACATTTTGAATGTCTGTTTGTCCCTGGTGAGCATGAATGTTTGCTTGGAAAATGACGTATTTTCTTCCAATATCAGAATGCATAAGAATATTGGCAGAAATAAAACATG
Organism: Tamandua tetradactyla; assembly: GCF_023851605.1. Taxonomy (NCBI): domain Eukaryota; kingdom Metazoa; phylum Chordata; class Mammalia; order Pilosa; family Myrmecophagidae; genus Tamandua; species Tamandua tetradactyla. The sequence goes on along the minus strand of NC_135329.1, from coordinate 134,814,443 downwards.
CAACTCTATTCAAGCGTGGTTACTCTGAGATGGTGGTAGTGAGCCCCTGAACCCTTCTGTTGTTGCTTCATCCAGCAGTCTTTTTATTGAGCATCTACTATATGCTAAACACTGTGCTAGGCACTGAAGAAGAAGTATGAGACGCCGTCTCGGCCCTTCTTTTTCTCATTCTCACTCTTCTTGCTCCAGTATCTTCCCCAGGATCCAATTCCTTCTTCCTCCCCTGCTCTTTGGTTCCCCTCATCGCACTGAACAAAGGCACACCTGCACACACACACGCACACGTACTGCACTGTTGTGCAGATACAGGGCCTGTGTCCATTGTAGAGTCGGTTTAGAGGCTGAGACAAAAGTCAGTGGGATTTACTTTCATTTGGAAACTTGAGGTGTGGTTTCAGGTGGTTCGTGATCAGTTCACGTAGCTCTGGCTCACCCTGCCCTACTGATTTGAGTCTCCTTCGGTTTCCTTACGTGAAAATGGGTCATGGGGAGATGCCGAAGCTGTGGTTAAGGGAACTGCTAGGGCTTGGTTGCGTCTTTCCATAACCGGAGCTCTTAGGGATCGCCTGTTTCAGCAGAATGTTGCACACACGTGTGACTCCTTTACTTTTTCTTCACAGATTCGTAAATTGTGTTTGCCTTTTTGTCTCCCTCACTCTCTCAGATACAAAGGTCATAGGTTTCCTTTGATTACATTTTGTTTCACTTTTAAACTAGGCTGGGTCACCTTGCCCCACATGGCTGTTTAGAATTTGCTCATTTGTATGTGTTTTTTTTTAACTTGTTCACTGCTAAAAGTTAATGCGCTCTCCCTTTATTTTCACAGACTAGATGTCAGAGGACATAACATTAATACAAGTCAGTCTTCTCTGTTACCTTTCAGGAATAGACTTTCAAACCCCTTTAGGAATTACAATCTTCAGTAGAAAGAGCTCTGTAGTAGGTTGACATTTTTTTTTTTATTTCTTTTCCAAATTCTTTCATTGCTTTGAATTTGGGCTCTGTTTCATTTAATTGAAGAGGCATTATTAGCTTCCTTGCTGCCATGCATAAAAATAGATTATATTTTAAGCATATGAAGTGCTTCTAGCTCCTTAGACACATTCGGTATCCTATTTGCTGTACTTTTTGAGCCTGTTTTTAACACTGTACTGCTGAAGAGCATGGCTATGTACAGTTTTACTTTAGGAAGGAAACTGACATCTCTGTCCTTTGGTCCTTCCAAATAACCTCCTGGATGTGCCTAGAAAGATCCACCCCATGCCTGCCTTTGTCCTCATTGAATCATGTTACTATGTGATAAACTTTTATCTGAACAAGCAACTGAAAATATAAAATCCTTTTATGTAAACAAGGTTAGAACTAAAGAAAGTGTTCATTTTATATTTCAATTCAAGAATTTTGTTCTTTCATCGTTTTCAGTAGTAATGCAGTATAGAACATTTTATTTTTATGAAACAGCCCCTATGATGATGTTAAAAGAATAGTCTTTTCCCTAGATATAACAAAAAAAGTGTTTGAAGTAGATTTGATTGAGTATTTAAAACTTTTAAAGATGAGCTTGCTTCTGGATCTTTATTCACTCTTTGGAGAAAATCCTTGGAAACATGCTTCTGGATCTTTATTCACTCTTTGGAGAAAATCCTTGGAAACAAATTTACATTTGTTTCCAAAAACAAAGCATTTTGATTTGCCTTTTCTTTGGACAGAACATTCTGTTCTTCATTGTACTTGCAAATCCCTCTGGCCCTCATTGTAGAACATATTTCCCTCTTTACTTGCTCTGCAACCCCCACCTTGTTTTTGTTTGTTTTGATTCTCAAAGGGGTTAACTTTGTCCTTAATTTTTTTCGGCTTTTTTAATTTATTAATTTAAAAAAAGAAACAAAATAAAACAACATACATAATCAGTAATTCACAGTATCATCATCCTTAATTTTTGAAAAGAGAGAGGGAGAGTCGATTAGTTACTAACCTACTGCAGTATAGGTAAAGTGAAATAGTTGGTAACCAAAATAAATCCGGCTATACTGAACAACTGCATAACCACTTAATAAGGGTGGTCGTTCACTGAGTTACTGATTTTAGTTACTCTTGGATTAATTAACACTCGGAATATAGTCTAGGAATACTAAAGTCATTACTTAAAGTAGGTCACAAATGCATCATGTAAAAAATGTCCCCACTTATAATCCAGGAACGATAAACTCAGCTGCCTCCTGGGGACCAAACTGGTTGAAAGTGAGTAAAGGAGTAGTAAGATCATTCATTCTTTCTCACCACTCAGCACTGGCAGATCGTTGACTTGTGAAAATAAAGGCATAGGGTTGCCATTCCTTTCTTTCTTCCCAGGATATACTAGATATCCTCACTTTTATATAGATTACCGAAATTATTTTAATTAGGAGGCAACTAATCGAAGAGTTTACAAATACTGTACAGTCTGCATTTTGTACATGTGCTGTCATTTTGTGACCTAGGCACTCATCAATGTGAAAGATAAATTTTGTGTTATATAAAAAACAAAGTGCACTGCATTCCTCATTCTGTGGTTAGTGCTCAACAGTCCATTTCCTTTGGGAAAAGTTTATTTTTGAGTCCCATAGTCTTGACTCTAAGCAAAAAGCTAAAGGCAGCTTGGGCTGATAATACACCCAAAAGCATGTTGGAAAATGAAATATTGCCTAGTGAAGTCTTCAGTCTTAGTTTGAACTGAATCTAAGTTTTGAAAATCATCAATTGTGTTATGGCCAAAAGAATTTTAACTTTTGTCATCTGTTTCAGTAACATTAAAATTATGAAATTACAAGTTTTGGCACCAATCTATCATTGCAATTTGATTTTCCTTCCTTCAAATGTAAAGTAAGTAAATATGTACAAAATAATTTTTTGATACTCAAAATTCTTGAACCACCCTTCAACTCATCTCCAGATTAAATAATCCAAATTTCTGTAATACTTCCATAAATCCTCTTTTATACACTTTAAATATTTTCCCTATATTTTCCTAGACAGAACTGTTCATGTTAAGTCATACTAAATACCAAAGAATTGCGTAATTGATTTATTACATTTTATATATCCTATATATTTATCAAGGTACAGTATGCCTTTTCAAAATGTTCACTTCAAAACCAGGGATAGTTCTTGGTACTCTTCTGCTACTTAGAGATTGCTGCTCCATTGTATTTTTTCTTCCTTAAATTAGAATCTGCAAAAATATAATCTTATCGCTATACTTTATTTCAAATGTATGCCCATGGTATAACCTTTTTTCTTGGATTCCAAGTATTTCCATTCCCTAAATTAGCCACACCAGCTTTCCTGGTGTGATGTCATCTTTGAACTTAAGTATCACGTGTTCTTTCTTTATTGAAGGCTGTTAACTAGAGAGTTTAAGAAATACTGGCCTCATCCTTGGGGAACACTGCAGTAGGCTTCTTTGACATTGAATCATTGGTAACTGTTCTTTCATAGGCCCAATTTGGCCATCTGATTTATGTGCTATCTATCTTAACAGTTGAGGGGTACTGACACACTGGAGAAAAGTGTATTTTAATGGTTACGTCATCGAAACTGAGGGTACCTTAAGGTGCCAGATTGAAATCATTTGTGATTTTGGATTTATTTCAGGGTACCAATATAAATATTCTAGTTACATTTGTGGTTTTAGAAAGTATTTCCTGCTCATTTGGATTCTCAAATGCAGAATATTACCCTGTAGCATATTATGTGGGTTTGTGACACTCCCGTGGGGACCTTGGGCTCATAAACCAGCGAATGGATTATATAATGCTGCATAAATGCTGTATTTTTCACCTGACAGACATAATCTTGATCCTATATTTTTATGTTACCTAACTGCTTCAGAATATCACTTTTGAAGCAACCTATCAAAATGGAAATTGCCTCTAAAACATGTAGCAATAAATATTGGTCAAGGCTGTGTGTAATTCAGAGTGACTCAGTATTTGAACACTAGTCCATTGAAATTCTTTGTTGTTTTATAAAAGGTTGATCCATCTCCATTTTATGGTATTGTTTGATCCTTCTTTTACACTAGTTAGCCATATATGTCCTGGTTTTTAAGATTTGAAATTATCTTCTTTTGATTTGTCTAGGCCATGTCTAAGAGTGAATCAAGATAAAATCTACCATCAGATACAATGAACATTGAAAATATTGGGAATTTATATTGGTATGGAAATTTAAACTATATATGAGACCAAGACACATACGTTGGACCTGTGCAACCAGGCATGAACTGATGACTATGACTTTAAAATTTCCAGTACAGATCTCTCTCTATGTTACATTTGAAAGTCTTTATGCTGGAGCTAAGATTTTTTTCTTGCCTTTCATAATCTCATTGTTGTATTAATTATTTGATGACCTACTTGCTCTCTCTGTTTTTCTCTTCACAAATAATTATTAGATCCTTTTTTTCCTTTGCTCAGAAGTGCCTGGAATTCCCTTAATATTGCTCTCCTATTTTGTTTAATGGAAGAGGCTCCTAGAGTTGCCAGTTTTGGTTTTAGATTCTCCTTCCTGTCACCCCACCCACTTTATGTTCTCCTGGCTGAGTAGTCTACCAATACTAATTTCACCACGTATACCTCTTGTTCAGAAGCCTTCTGTAAATCCCACCTTTCACCACATTAATTCTAAGTTCTCCCTTGTTTCTAAGGCTACCCTATCCTGGTCCCATCTTCCATTTTAATCAGTTTTTTTTAACCTTCCCATCGATATATTTTGCACATATTCCAAATTTCTGCCTTTGTTCATGTGTTCCAAATCCTCTTCTCTCTCTCCTGCTAATATCAAGGATTATCTTGCACATGTAATCTTTTTCAGCACTTTACCTGTAATATTCAGTTTGGCTCTCAGTTAGATTGTGCCTTATAACTATTTGCTATTTTATACCCTGGATGTCAGGCACAGGACCATGACTTCTGTTCCTAAATTATCCAATTCTGGGCACACAGTAAATCGTACTGGATAAAATTCACTTCATTGATAATTGATTTCCTGGTTCTTCCACATGGAGACTCCTTTATAACCAGGCATGGGCATAAAGACATTGGTTTTAGATTGTTTTGTTTCAGTGAAAGGGAATGCCATATAAATATCTTCTCTATAGAGTCGAAGTGGGAGCTCAAAATTTTTTTGACAAATTTCATTAATGGAGACTATTAAATCAGATAAATAAAATCCATAGATATTAATTGACATTTATTTTGTAAAATATAATTGGCACATTATGAAATATTTTTATTAAGGTTAATACCTGACTTTGCAGACCATTTATGCACAGACTCCTAACTTACTACTCTGGGATGATGCCTCTTTTTATCTTTTGGTTAGACATGTTAAGTCTTCCTGACCCATAATCTGTGCTGACTGCCCAGCCTTGGTTTAATTCAATATTTTAATATTTCAGTTTTTATTTCTACCTTGAAAATCAGGAATACTATGAAAAACAGATTTGGCAAAACTAGTTAGTATTAGGATACAGGATAAATATATTTCTAAATTTTAAGTCATCAGGCACAATACAAAACATTGTTCATTGGGGAAACATACTTAGTCAAATGGTAAGTGGAATAAACTTAATGCTTTTCTGATAAGATTCTTTCTCTATTCTTGACTCTCTTTTTCAAAGAGTAGTGCTTTGTTGTGAAGCCAGTTGGCCACTCTCAGTTACTTCATTTTGGAGTGAAGTCTAGCACTCTGAAAAGGGAAAGATAAATTATTCTTTGGGGAGCAATGCAGTTTACTAAGCTGTGTATGAGGCTGGGGGTCAGGTGACCTGACTCTGTTCAAATTGTCAAAGGCAAGTGTCAATTGACAGTGCGTTCTGCTCTCTAAACTAGCACTCAAAGACTAGTGGTTTATCTTGCAGCTACCTACATAGCTGTTCTGGAGAAAAGTTTTTGTTTGTCTTGCTAGCTAAGCCTGAATCTAGTTTAAAATATTTAGACACTGATCCTTCAATATTATATCTAAAGGATCTGTGATAAGTCAAGGATCCCCTGCAAAACTTTAAGGTGTTGAATATCATAGTTTCTCCTCTTCTCTGACCCTTCCAAATGCCTTTGAAGAACATGATTTAAACTTTGTCATTTTGGTAATACTCATATTAGCTAAAAGAGGTCTCACTGAAGCACTTAGCTCTCTCTGTGTGTGTGTGTGTGTGTGTGTGTGTGTGTGTGTGCATTTCTGTACTCCGTCTCTCTCTCATACATACATGCCCACATGATGATATGAAATGTGTAACTATTGAATAATGACTGAGATTTTTAAATTATAACAGATTTTCTAAGTGTTATTCAACAAATAGAGATTCTGCGCTTCAAAGCAAATTTGGGGCTTCTGTTTGGGAAGTACTTTTCTGCCTCATTGGTACTTTCTTCTGGTTATCATTATTGTTGGCACATACATCTCTTTAGAATATATATAATTTGGGAAAGGTGCTAAACGTCACTTGGAGTCAACTCTAGTAAATGAGGTATAAGAATTGAGCAATTGAGATCAATAATATTTTGTCTCAAAAATAAGTTTTAACTATATAGTAAACCTGGTTTTCTAGTGTTATTCATAACTAGAAATAGATGTTTAATGTGATAGTGGATATTAAGCCCTATCTCCATATTTTACGGCTTTACAGTGCCAACCTCTGCTTTACACAGCAGTGAAACTTCAGGTATGTTGTTGTATTGCTCATCAAAGTACCACTTTTAGAAGATTGTACTTGAAGGGTTTTTTAATAGCACTAGAAAGACTGCTCTGCCATGCCACAGAAAAGCTTTCCCTGAGTTAAGTGTGCATTTAATCAACATTATGGCAATTACAGCTCTACTAGAAGTCCTTCACCCTCTGTTTTGTGGCAGGAACTTTGTCTAGGATAAAACTGTCATGAGTAGAGGTAATTTGAAATTCATTCTCTTTTTATTTATGTCAGGATAAATCGAGTAGGGGATGGAGACCAATCTGCTGTATTTCTAATTAAAGGAATTAGAGAAGTCTATTCTGAACTTCAAACATAGCTTGTTACAGTTTCCACCATTTTAACGTATTGTGGTACTGTTTCTTAGTCATTGCATTTGCCCTGTTTTAATAATATCCTTGGAGATATTAAGAGGTTGTTAAGAGGTTTAAGATCAATTTGAAGATGCCTCAATTTGATGCCTTAATTTTACATGTGATTTTTCTATCAACTTGATTAAAAAAATTGTCTTTATAAGTTTCATAATATCTTTACATGTTCTTTATGCTACATAAATATTTTTTAAAACAGTTTTATTCACACACCATACAGTCCATCCAAAGTGTACAGTCAGTGGCTTTTGGAATAATCAGAGTTGTGCAGGTATCACCACAGTCAATTTGAGATCATTTTCATTGCTGAAAAAGAAAAATCCCACACCCTTTATTATTTTGGCACTTAGCATTCATATAATTGGTGGAAGAATATTACTATTCTGTAGTCCATAGTTAGCATCAGTTGTATTTTTCCCATATACCACCCTATTATTAAAACCTTGTAATAGTGACGTGCTTTTGTTCTAGTTCAAGGAAAAACATCCTTATATTTGTACTATTAATCATAGTAAATATCAACCACAGGTTCACTGTGTTATACAGTTCCATGTTTTAACCTGTAGCTTTCTCTTAGGGACATACACGATCCTAAACTCCTTTCAACCATAATCACACCCATAATTCAGTGCTGTTGATTACACATCACCTCTATAGATTTCCAAACATTTGCAATCAACCTTATTAAAATCTGTGCACAAATTAATCATCAGCTTCCCATTGTCCACCCTCATTCTATCGCCTGATAAATCTATATTCTAAATTTTAACCCCATGATTTTGCCTATTATAAGAGTTCACATTAGTGAGACCACAGAATATTTGTCCTTTTGTATCTTATTTCATTCAACATAATGTCCTCAAGTTTCATCCATGTTGACACGTGCATCAGTATTTCATTCCTTCTTACAGCTGAATAATATTCCATCATATGTATGTACCACATTCATATTTTTATCCATTCATCTGTTGATGGACACTTGTGTTGTTTCCATCTTTTGGCAATTGTGAATAATGCCACTATGAACATCGATGTGCAAATGTCTGTTCACATCCCTGCTTTCACTACTTTTGAGTATATAACTAGTGGTGGGATTGCCAGATATATGGCAATTCTATACTTAGCTTCCTAAGGAATCGCCAACCTGTCTTCCATAGTGGGTGCACCATTCTACGGTCCTACCTGCAGTGAGTAAGTGTTTCTCCTTCTCCACATCCTGTCCAACACTTGTAGTTTCCTGGTTTATTTTTTCTTTTTTAATAGTAGCCATACTAGTAGGTGTGAAATATCTCATTGTGGTTTTGATTTGCATTTCCTTAACAGCTAGTGATGTTCAGCATCTTTTCAGGTGCTGAAATTTGAAGATCCAAATTTCTTAGCCATTAGTATTTCCTCCTTGGAGAAATGTCTATTCAAGTCTTTTTGTCCATTTTTTAAAATTGGGCTGTTTATATATTTTTAATTTTCTTGTAGGATTTCTTTATATATTCTGGATACTAAAACCTTATCAGAAATGTTGTTTCTAAATATTTTCTCCTATTGAGTAGGCTACTTTTTCAAATTTTTTGACACAGTCCTTTGTAGCACAGAAGCATTTAATTTTAAGGAGGTCCCATTTATCTATTTTTTCTTCTGATGCTTGAGCTTTAGGTATAAAGTATAAGAAACTACCACTTCCCACTAGATCTTGAAGATGCCTCCCTATATTTTCTTCTAGGAGTTTTATGCTCCCAGTTCTTATATTTAGCTCTGATCCATTTTGAATTAATTTTTGTTAGGGTGTGAGCTAGTAGTCCTCTTCCCTTCTTTAGATATAGACATTTAGTTTTCCCAGCACCATTTGCTGAAGAGACTGTTCTGACCTAATTGAGTAGATTTGATAGCCTTGTCAAAAATCAGTTGCATACAGTGGAGTATTATGCAACTGTAAGGCAGAATAAAGTCATGGAGCATTTAACAACATGGATGGATCTTGATGACATTATGCTGAATGAAATTAGCCAGAAACAAAAGGATAAATACTGTATGTATGGTCTCACTGATATGAGCTAACATTAATAAGTGAACTTGGAGAATTTTAATTAAGAATACAGGTTATTAGGAGAGAGAAGTAGGGTAGAGATTGGGTAATTGGTGCTGAAGGGATATAGAATGTGCAACAGGACTGATTGTAAAAATTCAGAAATGGATAGCACAATAGTATGTGATTGTAGCACAATAATTTAAGTATTGAATGAAGCTGAATGTGAGAATGATAGAGGGAAAAGGGCTGGGGGCACTTACGAAACCAGAAGAAAAGATAGACCTGAAGACTGAGATGGTATAATTTAGGAATGCCTAGAGTATATAATGATAGTAACTAAATGTATAAATTAGAAAATGTTTTTGCATGAGGAAGAACAAAGGAATGTCAGTATTGCAGGGTGTTGAAGAAAGATGATCGTTCTTTTAAAACTTCAACTTCTGTGTGAGACTAAAGGGAGAGGTGTTTATTCAGTACAAAATTTATATTTTGAATAGTGCATTTCTTAATTTAACTTCCGTGGTCAGTTTAGCTGAACACCATAAGTAGATGGAACCTTGAATAGGGCATGAGATTTTGTTGGCTTGTCCAGGTTAGTGTGATACCCCAGTAAATCCCAGAGTGTTTTGAACAGCGAATAAAGAAGTATTTGCAAAGTCCCCTTGGGGAAATGGAGAGGAAGGGGGAAAATTTCACCTTCCCCATTTGGAGAATTCCTGACATTCTCACAAGCAGTGGGGACAATCAAATCAATAAGCTGAGCCATCGATCTTGGGGTTTGCCCCTATGAAACTTATCCCTGCAATGGATAGGCTAAGCCTACTTAAAATTATGCCTAAGAGTCTCTCCCAGAGAACCTCTTTTTTTGCTCAGATGTGGCCTCTGTCTAAGCTGACACAGCAAGCGAACTCATTGCCCTCCCCTCCTCTGCAAACTCACTACCCTCCCCCTCCACATGGTACATGACTCCCAGGGCAACGAGGGGCAAAAATCTTGGGATGAACTGGGACTCGGCATCAAGGGATTGAGATAACCTTTTTGACCAAAAGTGGGAAGAGAGAAATGAGACAAAATAAAGTGTCAGTGGCTGAGAGATTTCAGAGTTCAGAGGTTATCCTGGAGGTTAGTCTTATGCATTATATAGATATCCCTCTTTTAGCTTAAGTTGTGTTAGAGTGGCTAGAGGAAGTACCCAGAACTGTTGAGCTGTGTTCCAGTAGCCATGTTTCTTGAAGATGATTGTATGATGATATAGCTTTTGCAGTGTGACAGTGTGATTGTGAAAACCTTGTGTCTGATGCTCCTTTTATCTATGGTATAGACGATAAGTAAAAAAAAAAAATGGATAAAAATAAACAATAGGGGAACAAAGGTTAAAATAAATTGAGTAGATTGAAATTCTAGTGATCAGTGAGAGGAAGGGGTAAGAGTATTGCATGTACGAGTTTTTTCTTTTTTGCTTTTTATTTCTTTTGCTGGAGAGATGCAAATGTTCAAAAAAATCTTGCTGATAAATATACAACTATGGGAAGATATTGTGAGCCATTTGGTTGTACACCATGTATAGACTGTTTGTATGTCAGGAATGTTTATATGTATGTTTGTTGTTTACAATAAAGATATTTTTTTAAAAAATCAATTGACCATAGATGTGAGGGTCTATTTCTGAACTCTCAATTTTATTCCATTGGTCAATATATCTGTCTTTATGCCAGTACTGGGTATTTTGACACTGTAGCTTTGTAATATGCCCTTAAGTCAGGAAGCATGATTCCTCCAACTTTGATCTTCTTTCTCAAAATATTTTTGGCTATTTGGGGCTCCTTACCCTTCCAAATAAATTTAATGATTGGATTTTCCATTTCTGCAAAGTAGGCTATTGGAATTTTGATTGAGATTGCATTGAAAATCTATAAATCAGTTTGGGTAGATATGACATCTTAATGATAATTAATCTTGCAATCCATGAACACAGAATGTCCTTCCATTTATTTAGGTCTTCTTTGATTTCTTTTAGCAATGTTTTGCAGTTTTCTATGAACAAGTCCTTTACATCCTCAGTGAAATGTATTCCTACATATTTAATTCTTTTAGTTACTGTTGCAAGTGGATTTTTTTTCTTGATTTTTCTCCTGAGATTGCTCATTACCAATGTATAGAAAATTACTGATTTTTGCATATTGATCTTCTTTCCCACCACTTTTTGGAACTCGTTTGTTAGTTCTAGTAGCTTTGTTGTAGATATCTCAGGAGTCTCTAAATATGGGATCATGCCATCTGCAAATAATCTTTTTCCTTGCTGATTTGGATGTCTTTTATTTCTTTTTCTTGCCTCATTGCTCAAGCTAGAACTTCTAGCAGTGTTGAATAACAGTGGTAACGGTGAGCATCCTTGTCTTGCTCCAGATCTTAGACTGACAGCGTTAAGTCTTTTGCTATCGAATATAATGTTAGCTATGGATTTTTCATATAAGCTGTTTACCATGATGAGGAAGTTTCCTTCTATTCTTCTTTTGAAGTATGTTCATCAGGAAAGGATGCTGCATTTTGTCCCATACCTTTTCTTAGTTAACCAAGTTGATTGTGTGGTTTTCACCTCGGATTTGTTAATATGGGATGTTAGTTGATTTTCTTGTACTGTACCACTTATTACATACCTGTGATAAAACCCACTTGATTATTGTGTATGATTCTTTCGATGTGCTGTTGAATTCTATTTGCTAGTGTTTTCTTGGGGATTTTTACATCTATATTCATTAGAGAAATTGATTTGTAATTTTCCTTTCTTGTAGTATCTTTTTTTTACTTTGGTATTAAGGTGGTATTGGCTTCATAGAATGAGTTAGGTAGTATTCCCTTGATTTTTTGGGAGAGTTTGAGCCAGATTGGTATAAATTCTTCTTGGAATGCTTGGTAAAATTCACCACAAAAGACATCTCATCCTGGGCTTTTCTTTCTTGGGAAGTTTTTGATGACCATTTCAATCTTTTTACTAGTGAGTGGTCTGTTGAAGTCTTCTATTTCTTCTAGTCAGTATAGGTTATTTGTGTGTTTCTAGGAAATTGTCCATCTCATCTAAGTTGTCTAATTTATTGGTATACAGTTTTTCATAGTATCCTCTTATGATCTTTTTTTTTATTTCTATGGATCAGTAGTAATGTGCTCAATCACATTTCTGATTTTATTTATTTGCATCTTTTCTTTTTTTCTTTGTCATTCTAGCTAAGGATTTTCAACTTTATCTTTTCAAAGAAACAACTTTTGGTTTTGTTGATTCTATTTTTATTCTCAGTTTCATTTATTTCTGCTCAATCTTGGTTATTTCTTTTTTGCTGCTTGCTTTGCAGTCAGTTTGCTGATCTTTTTCTAGTTCCTCCAGGTGTGCAATTAGGTCTTCGATTTTAGTTTTTCTTTTTTGTCTATGTAGGCATAAAGGGCTGTAAATTTCTCTGTTAGCACTGCCATCGCTGCATCCCATAAGTTTTGATATGTTGCATTTTTGTTTTCATTCATCTTGAGCTATTTACTGATTTCTCTTGCAGTTTCTTCTTTGACCCACTGATTGTTTAAGAGTGTGTTGTTTAACCTCCATGTGTTTGTGAATTTTCCAGTTCTCCACCTGTTATTGATTTCCAGCTTCATTCCATTATGATCAGAGAAAGTTGTGCCACATATTTTTAATGCAGTTCTACAGACCATTTCTAGGTGAGTGGAATTCTGTTTTAATTAAAAGCCAGATTGTCTATAAGCATCCCCTGGTTTGGCTGCCCAGTATTTCTCCAGTAATACTATATTTCATGCATAATGAAAATGATTTGAAGAGCTCAGATACAAACTAAACTACTCTTTTTGCTTACTTTAGATAATGATAATGTTATATTGTTAATATTGAACCACAGAAGAGCCAGCTCAGCCTTATAGTTGATGAGCAGTGATGGCTGTGAAAGCTAACAATAACTTTAATCTAGAATCATGGGTCCCTACCTAGGGATATAATGATTTCTTGGAACTCTGTATGGATCGTGTCGCTTTTGAAGTCATTGTTTTAGTTCTGGAGTGCCTATGCTATTAGGGGGACACTGGCAAACTTGAGTGTTATCCAGTGGAAGTTGTGAAAGAAATGTGATGTGAAAAGCTTCTGCTATAGGGAAAGATTAAAGAAACTGTGGGCAAAATGAGATTTTTGATCCTGAACAAAAGTCTAATAAATTGGTCTAAAACAGAGTATAGCCGTGAGAGTATACATTCCTATGCCGGAAGTATCAGAGACTTAAGACTATTCATTTATGAGATTGTTATGTATATGATGAAACCATGTTAGGTACTTGGGGATAGTAACCACGAATTTTACAGTCTTACATGGGCCCCGCCTTCAAGAAGCTTATAGTTCAATAATAAAAATAAGATATTTTATAGCTCTGATAAAAAGTAGGCAATGTTGCTTTTATTAGACTGTACTGATAAAGCCCAGTGGACAAGAGAAGAAAGAGACCACTTTGAGTAGAAATGCGTTTGCTTCTCCCTCTTGGATCCTCAAATGGAAACAGGAATCTGATAACTAAGCTATTTGTTTGAAAAAAAAAAACCAAAAAACTATTGAAAACTGAACTGGGAATGGAAAGGCCTAAGGTCTACTGGGTTAAATTCTACCACTGAAATTTGGGCATATTACTTAGCTTCCTGGCCCTGATTTCTTCATCTGGAAAATCAAATCATTGTATCTGTCATGATTAAATAATAGGATTCTTACTAGGATCCATCTGGATCATGTTTGTAGAAGGGTTTTTAAAGCAAACAACAAAAAAAAAACTATGCAAATATTAGGGTTTGCTTTGATTTAAAATGTTGTTTACCTTCCTTTCACTATGTTTAGACAGAGTAAATGCTGAACTTCTCTTGACTTGTAGTAATTCCCTTATAGAGGCTAACTAGTATTTCAGGATAGGAATGACTGAATATTATGTTGTTTACAAGCCTCTCCATTCTGTGTATGTGTGTGTATATTTGTGTGTGCTTTAAAGAAAGCCAAATTTTGAACACATGTTATCATTATCTTGCAATAATTATTTTTTCGAAAAGAAAACTCTCAAAGTGATAATCTTTATCCACATACTTGCACGCATACGTTTCCTGTTAGTTGAGTTTTCAGCATTTATTTTTAATTTTGGTTAAATGAAGACCAGTGTCCTTAGAAACACTATAGAGATAAGTCAACAAGATATTATAGAAAAAAATGATATTACATACAACTTGCCACAGTTACATGTTTGTTCTAGTTTGCTAGCTGCCGGAATGCAACACACCAGAGACGGATTGGTTTTTAAAAAAAGGGGATTTATTTTGTTGGTTCTTCAGAGGAAAGGCAGCTAACTTTCCACTGAGGTTCTTTCTTAGGTGGAAGGCACAGGATGGTCTCTGCTGGTTTTCTCTCCAGGCCCCTGGGTTCCAACAACTTTCCCTGAGGTGACTTCTTTCTGCATCTTGGGCTGTGCTACGTTGTGCTCTCTCATTTAAGCACCAGCCAATTAAGTCAAATGTCACTCATTGCAGCAGACACGCCTCCTAGCTGACTGCAGATGTAATTAGCAACAGATGAGATTCACCTACCATTGACTCATGTCCACAGCAACAGAACTAGGTGCCTTCACCTGGCCAAGTTGACAACTGAATCTAACTACCACAATGTTAGTATTTATTTAGGCAAAGAAGTTGAAAAAAAGGAACTTTAATAAAAACATGAGCTAGATCATAAAAACAGCAGAAGATAATTCATTAAAGTATATTTTTCAGGCCTGCCATAACTCTTTCTGTCCTTCTGATTCAGTGGTTCTCAACCTTGGCTGCACATTAGAATCACTTGGGGAGCTTTAAAAATCTCAGTGCTCAGGATGCACCCTTAACCAATGAATTCAGACTCCATGTGTGGGCGGTGGGGGGGGCATTATCAGTATTTTTTAAAGCTCCCCAGACAATTCTGGTGTGTCAAAGTTGAGACCCATTTAACCACATCTATCTATAGAACCATATTGGATTTATAAACTGTGATGCTATTTTTGACTCCTTTGTCTCCTTCTTCTTCATTTAATCTTACCAAATTCTATAGATTCTCCCTTAGCTATACTGGTTTTACACTTATCCAGTAATGCTAGCCTAGCCCAGGTCTTTATAGCTTAATATCTTGTTTTCTTCTTCCAAATGCTCCTAAATGGCATTGCTAGACATTTCTCTTTCAAACAAAAACTATGTCATTTTACTCAGGAACTTACACTGCTTTGGCATCCTGGATTCCAAGGATCTTTATAAAGACCAAGGGTCTTTATAACCAAACTCTACTTTATTTAATAAAACTAATCTTTTGATTTTGTATATTCCCTGTATTGTACCCCCTTACAATGGAAAGGGCATTGAGAAATCAGGAATATGAATATTTTAGAACTATTTGCCATGCAACTCTGTGATTCTGCAGAGGGGACTTGGGACGTGGACTTGGGAGAGATAGGGAGAAGGTGAGGCTGAACAAAAGGGATACCTGGGCTCTTTCCCCCCAACACCTTCCTCTGTCTTCAACCTGAACAAATTCTTTTAGGTTCCTTGTTATGTTTGAGTTGTGCTTGAGATTCATTAGAATAGAAAAGAGTTTCGCTACTAAAAGAAATGGAGACAGGAGGGAAGGAGGGAAGAGAGGAAATAAGGGAAAAAGAAAAAAGTTTAAAAACTGCTGATGGCTAATCCTCTCATTTCACAAGGGAGGAAACTCAGGCTCAGAGAGGTTAAATGACTCATCCGAAGTCTTATAGCTAAAATCTGTCCTTTATTCTTGCTAGCGTGATGGCTTCACTCCTCCTGAAAAATAAGAAGAAATGTCATGCTAGCACTTACAGGGCCTTTTACATAGAGGTGTTCAGCAAATATTTGTTGAATGAACACTTGAATGAATGCTATTTCATATTTTTCTATTTCTGTTCATATTGTTATCTTAATGATATCTTGTTATCATAACAAGAACACTTTTTTCCCCTGCTTTTCACCTATGAAAGTGATCCTTCAAGGCATAATTCATCCCTACTTCTGCCTCAGTCTTTCTCTACGCTAGGACCGTAAAGGTATCTTATTTGATTATATTTAAGCCCTTTTTAATGCCTTCTTTTTCTCTAAATATATCCTGAATATGTCTCTTTTTGATAACAAGAGTGTCTATCTGCTCCTTGAAGTGCAGGACTTAAACTTTTCATGTCCCCTCCAGTATAGATAAAACTGTAATAAATACTTGTTTCATTGGATTAATGGATTTCCCCACAGCGATGGCCTCATTTTATACTCCTACTAGTTGTAATTAAAACCCACTAACATCAAATATCCTGAAGTAAGAAGTTTGCAGTTTTCGTATATATTTCTACTCAGCACTTTTGTTAAGAAATTAAACAAATAGGATTTTTATATCCCACAAAATTCCTTTCCCATTAAAATAAACTCACATTCCTTTCATTTTGACCTTTTCTAAGCAAAAGATTGTAACAGGAAAAGAAAGTAGATTAAATAATTTGTTGTCTGCCAGAATTTTTTTCCTGAAGTCTCAATCAGTAAGCATTCTAGCCCCTAAAAACAAGGCCAAACCCAGCTTCATAGGAAAAACACTTGGGAAGTGTCCAACCCTGTGCAGGCCAGCTCACATTTGCCTGCCTTGTTCAAAACCACATTTCCTGCCTGGAACAGTTGGAATTTTCTTTTGAAGGAAAAAAGGGTGTTTCTGGATTGGATTCATTCTAGCATTCTCCACAGAGTTCCTCAAAAAACAGTAGGAAAAAAACTATTCTTTAGTTTTCCCTGGGAAAATATTCAAATGAATGTTGTGTCCCTTTAGAACTTATACTTCGATGGATTTCTCACTTAATGTCCATCTTTCCCCTTGAGTTTAAAGTTCTACATGTATACCCATCCACAGGGATTTTAAAACATATTTGGCCTTCATCCTGCTTCAAAATTTTGCCAGGCTTAGAGTTATTATATAATGTTTGCTTAGTGTGCCTTTTTCTTTTAAGGAGTCACGTTTGTAATGCCAAAGTAGAAGTCCTATGTTGTGAAAAGTAGAGATGAAGGTTGTAGTACCATTTGGAGTCTCAGTTTCCACCTGTAAAGTGAGAAATTTGGACTAGATAACCCCAAAAGGGCATTGCAGTCTGTAACACTAAGATTCCATGAATAGCAAGCAGCCCAAACATTTGGAATATGTGGTAACATTTGCTTTAAAATAGAACTTTTTCCATTCATTCATTCATTCACGTGTTCAAGCACTTGTTCATTCAACAAATATTTATTGACATCCTCAGAGAAGCAGTAAAGTGCTTAAGAATACGGACTTTAGAGTTAGACTTTTATTTAAGATCTACAACTTAATTGCTATATGAGCGAGGGCAACTTGCTTAAATTCTCTGGCCCTCAGTTTTGTAATTTATAAGGTGATCATGATGAAAGCACTATTGCTTAAGGTCATTCTGCGGAATATTTAATTACTGTAGTTATCTTAGCATAGTGCCTAGACATGGTATGTTCTGAAATAGCGTGTTACCATTATAGACTGTTATCTGCCAGGCAGCCCGTTAGGGATGCTAGAGCAAATAAGGCATGTTTCTAAGTGTTTGGTGGCTCAAAGTCTAGTGGGTGGGGAGGGTGATATATATGGAAGCATAGTTTTACTGTACAGTGTAACATGTACCATAATAGAGCTATATACAGTGGGCTGTAGGAGCCCAAAGCGGGAGCATCCTACTCTGAGGGGGGGAAAGTTAGGGAAAGCACAGAAAGGAGATGGTTTATCTGAGTGTTGAAGAATATAGGCAGTTTCCAAATGATAGGGTATAAGGCAAAAAGGAGGATAATCAGTAGGTGTAAAAGCAAAGAAGCATAAAAGGAAGAGGTCATAATGTTGGAGGAATGAGCCAGTTTGCATGCTTATACTGTGAGGGGTGGTGACTATTGATGAGATTGACAGTGACAGTCTGTTCATCTGACCCTTTAAGGACCCACTACTTACTGACAAAGGACTGAGACCACCTCAAAAAGGGAATCCAGAGGTGGTTGGCCACGTGTGAGAAAGAGAAGTCTGTTGTGTGCCACCATTTCCACAAACAGAAAATATATTCCTAGATAGCAAGAACCTCAAAAGAAGATAGATTCCATGAGAGGGTAGAAGATTACAGTCTGGAAAGACTGGGTGGGTAGACAAAAGGAATGGGATAGTATATGGAAGTAGTCTTTGCCTTATTTTGGGAAATGCCTTTGAATTTTAATAGAAACACTCAATGCTGTCGTTATTGTTAGGCTCACAGAGTTTGTGCCTCAAAGTTACAGCCATTTTAGAAGAGTGTTTTTGGCACTTTAGGAACTAATTCCCTTTGGGTACTTACTTTAGTTGATATTAGGAGGCAGTGTGGTGTAGTTGAATCATTCCACACTTTACAAAGAGTTGAGGATTTCTAGCCTCACCTGAAATTGACTCACCTGATGACAACTTTGTGACCTTCCTAAGTATCCGGGCTTCAGATTTCTCGTCTGTCAAAAGAAGGGCATGTACCAAACCATGTAATGTAGAACTCAATTCTAGTTCTCAAGTTTTATGATTCAAAGTTTCTTAATTTATAATTTATTTAAAAAAAGGAGGCAAATTAGGATTTTCAGTGAATATAGAAAATGAGACATATGATACAGGACAAATAGTATCTTTTTGTTAAGAATGAGGTCAGAAACTGAAGTAAAGAGCCATTTTGAAAGGGATTAGGAAATAGTCTTATGTGCAGTGAAAAGGAGGAACTGAGGAAAATTGAAGCTTTAACCCTTCCTGTTTCTCAAATATACCCCCAATAACAAGGAAATATTGGTTCAAAGAACCCAAAACTATTATGACAAAGAGACACATTAGATCAATGTCAGGAAGGAAATGGATAGACTAAAGAGCCTCAAGTTGGCTCAAAAACCATGCATTCCAAGATTCATTATAGCTGCCATGTCTTTATCCAAGAGCCAGTAACCAATTTTATAGATCACAGAGATAGTCAAAGTTTTATAAAAGCTCAATGTTCAACTTTAATGCATAGGAATATACATTTATAATGGCATAGATTAACACAGATTACAAAGTAGCCAAGGCTAGTTTTTGAAGAATAAATCATTCTAAACAAATTCAGTTTTCTTCCATGATAAAATAACAGGCCATATGGCATCAGGGAGAGTAGGTAAAATAGCAAGAAATTTCATATCTCACATATGACATTATCAACAAACAATATAAGAATTTAAGACTGCTTCGTTCTTGGGTAGATTCTTTTCCACTATAAAGTGGCTAGTCCCCTGTAGGTAGTTAGCCATGGTTTACCTGTATCTAGGAGACTTTCCCATGCTCTGTGGTCTAGGGTATTGGTAGTAAATAAGTATACTTACCAGACTTATTGATGAATCACCATCTCTGGATCTTAAAATTAATTTTATTCTTATCTCCTCAAGTATTAGTAACTCATTCATAAATTTCCCCAACCACAATGATTCCAGAAAATCATATTACATTTAATTGCATGAAATATGATGTCCTGGATGGGATCTTGGGATACTGGGTAAAAACTAAGGAAATCCAAATCAAGTATGGGCTTTAGTTAATAATAATGTGTCAATTTTTAAAAAAATTTTTAATTAATTAATTATTTTGGGTCAATTTTGGCTCATAATTGTAACAGGTTGTGCCATACCAATATAGGATGTTAATAATAGGGGAGACTGTGTGCAGGGTATTCCAGAACTTTGTATTTATTTTTGCAATTTTTCTGTAAATATTAATCAACTCTGAAATAAAAATCTGTTCCCCCCCAACACACACATACATGCACACAAACCCCATATTCAGAATATGTTGCATCTTATTTTGGCTTCATCTATCTAGTAAGTTGGGGAATATAGCAAAGAGTAGGAAAAGTTAAAGAAGATAGAGGAAAGGAACATGTCTAAATAAATTAATCTTGTCTGGTTTAATAGAGAATGATGTGGTGGTTCCTGAACATTGTTTCCAATTTTATTAAGGCTTTCATAAATATGTCATTCAATAGAAGACAGTGGAAACAGACTTCAATGATATAGAAAGAGGATTTAATTTAGAAAGGAATAACTTTTTAAATAAAAAGTTGATTAATATCACCATAGCTTATATAAAAGTAAAGATAGGGGAACCAAGGGTAATTCAGTGGTAGAATTCTCACCTGCCATGCCAGAGACCTGGGTTCGATTCCCAGCCTATGCATTTCCCAAAAAACAAACAAGCAAACAAACAAATAAAAACAAACCAACCAAACAAAAATTGATCAAATGGTGCTGCAATAACAGGGTGCTCACATGGAAAAAGATGAAATGTGACCCCGGCCATACAGCATACAAAAAAAAAAAGTAAAGGTAAGGTGGGAATTATATTTTAAAATGCAAGGATTATCTCCTATGCTAATAAGGTAGCCACTAGCCACATGTGGCTATTTAAATTTGTTTTAACTAATTAAAATTCACTTTAAAAATCAAATAAAAATTCATTGCTTTATTTACACTAGCCACATTGCAAGAGCTCAGTAGCCACATGTGACTAGTGATTACCATATTGGGCAGTGCAAACAGAACATTTCATCATTGCAGAGTATTCTGTTGGACAGTGCTGAATTTTATACTAATTGAGAGACCTGTGGGGTTAGATTATTTGAATAAAATTATTTATATTTGGATTGTATATTATATATATGACTATATTTATTTGCATGTCTCAATTGAGAATCATAGAAACTCAAACAAAACTTGGGAACATTATTAAAAAATTTCCTGTTGCAAACTTTTATTTCCCATTCCATGTATGGAATAAGCTGTATCATCTTTCAGATAGATAATAATACTCTGGCAAAGCCATGCCTGTTCTGCAGACTTGATGCTTCATATTTTTCCTGAGACAGCTTGTTGGTTTTACAGTATAGCTGCAAGAGTCAACAAGGATATTATTGACTTGTTATCAACAAAATTTAGCAAATAAGCAGAGTCTAGAAGAACTTGAAAACCATCCATCCTCCATCCATCAAAATGGATTCTCGGGCGGGCTGCGGTGGCTCAGCGGGCAAGGTGCTTGCCTGCTATGCCGGAGGACCTCGGTTCGATTCCCGGCCCCGGCCCATGTAACAAAAACGGAGAAACAGAATACAATAAAACAAAAAATGTTTAAAGATGTTTCCCTTTCTTCCTTCTCTCTGTCTTTCCTTTAAAAAAAAAAAAAAAAAAAAAAAAAAAAAAAAAAAAAAAAAAAAAAGGATTCTCCCTTGGTCTTGTATATATTATGAGAATGTCTATGTAAATTTTTTCTTGCATAAATATCTTGATGGTAAATTCTTTGTTTGCATTATAACCTATAGATTTTCATTTCTGAATATCCTCTAAATTGGGGTAGGGCTGCATATCTTGGGTAGTTCAAGCTAAGGGTGACTTCAAGTCAGATATGTTTCAAGCTAACAATGAGTTTGACTATTTGGTATAAATAAAATTGGGCATCTGTTTTTTTAAACAAGTTTAACCATGGAGCTATTTGTTCCCAAAATGTGAAGTGAGATAATTTTCATATTTCCTGATAGCTGATACAAAGTAACATTTACTACTTTAAAATGTTTTTTTGACACATATTTCACTTTTTGATGTTTTAAAGGGCTTAGAGGAATGTTGTGGATTAGTATAAAGCTGTGTATCTCAGACTGGGACACATGGATATTTGTCCATAAGTGTGCTCCTGAATTATGTGAGAAGTTTTAGTGATATATTTTCATTTTAGTGATAATATGAAAAAAAAATGTTTTATGGAAATAGAATCTTTTTCTTTTATTTTGAAAAGTTTCACAAGATAGAGGAAACCTTTACTTTTTTAATTTTTAAGTTGGTGTTTCTCCAATTGTATACTGGGATCTCCAACTCATGAAGGTTTCAAAATAATTTTTCCATCGAAAATTAGTTTATATTATATGTTGCTCAGGTTTAAGAAACCCTTATATAATGAATTCAAGCAGAAAAAAAAAGACAAAGCCAACCATGCTTTCTCCACATGGTTTATACATAGATTTAGGCTTAAGTCTCCTTTATCTTCAATGGCAATTTTATTTCCAGACTGCTATCAAAATTCAGAATAATTAAAAGTAAATTAATTGCTGGAGCCTGCCCATGCCCCCCCCCCCCAAAAAAAAAGTAAATTAACAACTACATCTCTAGTGGGTTTTATGACTAAAAATGAAGTCACTGTGATTTTGTAGACCATCTATTTTATTTTATTTTTTTGGCACGGGCAGGCACCGGGAATCGAACCCTGGTCCGGCATGCCAGGTGAGAACTCTGCCTGCTGAGCCACTGGGGCCTGCCCAAGACCATCTATTTTTTACTTTTGCATTTTGTACAAAATAGCCCACCTCTCTAACTCCCCCAGGTAGATGCTTTGTAGAAAAAAAAAAAAAAAAAGATTCTGCTGCCACTGAGGCATTTTGGCAAATGGAAACTTGAATGAAGATTTTAAACTACCATTTATATACCAGAGCTCTGAGTCTGTGAAAGTGAAGACAGAACGTGGGTATCCTTTTGGGCCAAGTTGCAAAGAAACAAACACAGAGGTAGTCACAATGTAACACACAGAAAGAGGAAGGAAGGGGAAAAAGATTTTCCATTTCTTTGAAAGTCGAGGTAGAAATTCAAAGTGTCATATGGTTTGTGTGGTTGAATATGATTAGAAAGCCATATTTTTGCAGAATTCAAGATACTGCCCAAGTATGTTGCTTTGATGATTTGTATTCATGCTCCCTTCAGAATATAAGGGATGGAACATTGCTGTTTAAATTAAAAATAGTTCTCCAAGTACATAATATTAAATCATCCTTAAATGGAACTTAGACATATTGGTTGGTGCCTACAGAGCAGGATTCCTCAGTAGAAAAGCAGGGTGTTTGAAGGAGACATAGGCTATGTTGTGAACTACACTTTTAATGTTGAGGTTGTAATTATGAATCTTTTAATCATTTTAGGTAGGTAGTAAAACTTCATTGAATATCTTCAGCTTAAACTATTTGTATTTATCTGTATCTCTGCCATTTGAGATGACTGAAAACAGTAATTGGCGTATATAAATGAATATCTCCTACCCATCTTGTCTCTTTGCAAATAAAAGCAGCAGTATTTCCATACATTCGAGAAGAGGATGGCATCAGTGAGCCAAAAATCATGAGCTGTTTAGACATCGGGACTTGTTAAGTAGGAAACAGTGATCCTAGAAATATAGGCGCTGGAGATGCAAATATGCAAATGATGGATCTAGTTGCTGGTCACCAGGTCAGTGGTTCTCTGGCCTTCCTGGGCATCAGGATCCCCCAGAGGGCTTGTTCAAACTGATTGCTGGGCCCCAGAGTTCTGATTCAGTAGATCATGGGTAGAGTTTTAGAATTTGCATTTCTAACAAGTTCCCCTGCGATGCTGATGTTACTGATCTAGGGACTACACTTTGAGAATCTCTGGTCTATTTTAAGAATTTATAGATTGTCGGGAGTTACAGCCGCAGCGCTTCTGTGCACAGTGTCATGTGTTCCACGGTGTTACTGATCCTTCTAGGAGAAAACAGCATATCACATGTTACAAAACAAGAGCAAACACAAACTCTCCATTCAAACCAAGGGGTAGAAGCAAGGGACATTGATGAAGTGAGTAGGAAATTGGGATTTATCCAGGCCCTACTAAAGCCATTGCTATTAATATTACCCTAATTATTTTGGACTGATTAACCCAAATGTAGTGTAAAAATTATCATTTCCTTGATTTTATATTATTTCCTAATATTTTATCTTAGAATACTTTAAGATATCAAGATGAACATGTATTACAACTATGTTTAAAACATCTTATTCAGAAGATAGTATGGATCCATTAGGACTAGTAGATTCCAACCAGAGATTGAAGTTACCTATCACTCCTGCATAAACTAACTCTTTACTTTTCAGAAAGCCACTTAAATACTCAGTGCCTTTGCTTTACTAAATGTGAAAAAGACAAGACTCAGTATTCTTACTTTTTGTCAGGAATGTTAGCTATGGTACATATGATGGTACATGGAACCCTTTGAAGACTGAGGCACTAACGCAATCCAGAGAGCTGCATCATAACTTTCATAGATTTTGTATCCTGTGGAACTCCTCATTCCTACTTTGAAATTGGCTTACATAAAAATATTTAAATTTTCTTCAACCCCAACTTTTCAAAATATTTCACTATAGCCTCAAATCATTTCTGTTTCATAAAATTAAATGATTGCCTATGTTATTCTAATTTTAGTTTAAAGTGAAATTGCCATTTTAATTTCAGTGTGTCTTCTTGAAGACAGTTAATATAATTGGCATCGTCGAACTAAAAATGGCTCTAGGCCAGGACTTCTCTTCATCCAGACTTCTCTTTATATAAATTCTGCAGACTGGATATCTTCGCAATAGCATTTCTAGAATGCTAGAAATAATGGGGGATGTCATGAAATGGGGCATTTATCTTAGCACTAAATCTCCACATCAGGAAAGCTCAGTTCATTTGGTTTAAAAAAAAAAAAAGAGAAGAAACCAAATAAAAAATAAGCTATGAAATATGACACATTCATGTAGCACAAAATGTATATGACACATTCACGTAGCACAAAATGTGTATGACACAGTCATGTAGCACAAAATGTATGAAAAAACTCTTCTCTCCCATTTGCCTGCAAAAGATACTGAATTTCAGTTTTAGAAAACCTTAATTCATCCGTCTTCTTAGGAGACTTACAATTACATGTGTAATGTGTTGTAAAGGGTGGCAGGTACCGAGAGGAAAGTCAGAAAACCAGCATTCAGCTTGGGTGCTTAATAGGTTCATTCAGTCATTTAATCTATAAGGATATCATGTACCTCCTATTGCTAGATAATACTAATTTTTATTAATTATAGATTAATTAGTAATAGTGATAGATAATAATATATTAAATGTTAGCAATGTAGCAGGCACTGATAGCATGTTCTGTGTTACTCCCTATAATTATCCCAATAACTTGTTAAGATGATACTATTATTACTTCCATTTCACAGATGAGGATACTGAGGCTCAGAAATGGTTAAACAACTTTTCCATGGTCACCCAGAGAATAATTGCTGTAAATGGAAGCTTGTGTCCCAAGCCAGGTCTGTCTGACTCCTGTATTATATTGCTGCTGCACTACACTCTGCAAGGCCCTGAAAATACAATTAAAAACACAACAGACACCATCCTTGCCTCAGAGAGCAAGTTTTAAACTACCTGAGCTTCAGTTTCCTCTCTGCAGACTGGGATAAGTGATGGTGCAATGTAGCTTTCTTACCAGAACTTTCATAAATCTCAGGCCATTAAATGAAGGCTCTAATGAACTAAACATGTAATGGGCAGAGTGATTTTTTTACATCTCTTCTCCATGGAAAATGCATCATAATCTTGGAGAGTTCGCTGAACTTGAGCTCATGCACTGAAATTGTGGGCTAAGTCATTATTGAAGATATGATGAAGACTAGTAATATACTGAAAAGCAGACTATATTATACCAAAAAAAGACTATGTTTATATTCTTGGCTTAAAAATTCTTCTAGTCCAGAGGTGAATCAGCTGTCACATTCAACTTGTTGCAAGAAGCAGAAGAAATAAAGTCTGTTTCTATAGCTGTCTCCCCTTGGGGATCCAGTGTCTCAAAACAAATGTTTTTCCATCTGAAGAAACCCTGAAGTATATTCCACATGCTAAGGTAGATGCTTATTTACACTTTGCAGATCCAACTCCATGGCTCCACGCTTAGGGCGAGTTCATTCTAACATTGCCCACCTATGTCTCTTCAACGAAGAGACTCCATTTTATTATAAATAATCTTTCTGTGGCAACAGCTGCGAATTTCTGTCTTTACACACATACTAGCTTCTAACCAGATGTTCACTGGCATTAAAAATGCATCAAGAATAGAAAATGTAATTTGGTAGTTCCTTATAATACTTTTCTGTATGTCTTTCATTTTTGTTCGCCAGTAGTGGAAAGATACAGAAATGGCATTTAAAGAAATTAAGCTAGAATAAGTCTCATATCCAGGGAAATGTGCAAAAGAAGAGAGAATCAATCAACTTGTAAGACAGATTATAGTTCATACAAATATGTGGTTAATTCAAAGAAGAAAAGGTCTGCACTCATGAGAGAAAACTGTATACTTTATTTGATTCTATAGGCAGAAGAGTTTCGGTTTAATTTCTAAACATCATCATTGCTGATTTTTGTTGTTGTTTTGTTTGGCTGACTGGCAGAAATATGGAAACAATTCAGTGACAATAGTGCTTTGTTTTTCACACAGAGGATTTTTTCCTTGAGTCTCCACAAGATTACCTGCAGATGCTTGCTCAATAAGTCAGCCTTCAAATATTTGTGAAGCACCCGTTGTGTGTAAGGCACTGTATCAAATCCCTTTAGGAGCTTACAGTCTAACTGAAGGAGACATAAAATATGTACTTGAAAATATAACCAAGGTATTCAATCTTTTCTCACATAGTCTTAACAGGGGCACTTTATCCTCTAAACACCATGCTTATCCTTTAGTATGTTAGCCATCAGATATGCAGAATTTCCCTAATAAATCTTAACAACTAGATCAAGGATTCTTCTAACAAAGCCAATCAAGTAGAATTAGAAAATACCAACTTGGTACATTAGAACACTGGAAAAACTTCATTTATTCCATTTTCAAATAACTTCTAGTTCTACATCATGATTGAAGAGGGAGGGGGAGAAAAAGGAGAAAGGAGGCTAGCTCTGACCTAGGAATTAACATAATAGATCTTGAGGAACTTCAAAGTAAAACAATTATCTCAGCAACAGGGGTGATTTGGCACCCCTTTGTTAGCCGTTTATGACACATGTGTAATACTTTGACATTAATTTAGAAACTGGCATTCTAGAGACTTGCCATATTGCTGGGATATTTCTGTCTCAAAAATATATTGATTATTATTATTGTAAAGAGTTGGGCAATGACTCATAGAGTTACAAAGAGATTATGCTAAATTTATCTGAGGGAAGTAAGGAAATACTTCAGAATTATTATATGCATGTTTCATATCCTTGTCATGTTAACACTCACCTATATTTCAACTTACTATCAATCCATGCTTGTTAATGTGAATCAGAAGCTGTGACTAATTCTTCGATGTTACATAGTACTAACCACTGTGATTGGTGCTCAAAATTTAGTAAAAATCCTTCTCAGTTTCAGAGAACTACAAGGGAATTTAAGTGAAACTTTGATTCTTGGTTGCATGCCTGAAAATGCTCACAGCTGATCAGTTTTTAATATTGCTTGGCCAATTTTTGCAGTTAACTTTCTGTTGATTCATCAAAGATAGGTGACAGATAACTATAAGTGATAGTAAATCTATCGATTTGTCCTCAAGTCATAAGGTAAACAGTAGGTCATTTTGTCACAAGATGTAACTGTAGAGCTCTGAGTTCCTATATACATACCTCCTGCTCTGAACGCTTGCTCCGGATGTACTTCCATGGACCAGAGTTCCTCTTCTGCCTGTTTTGTTTGCTATTATCTATAGCGTATAGCACCTCTGATAGCACTGCTCTGTGTCTTACAGGAAGATCCCAATATGTATGACATCCACAATATACCGTCAGTGGGTAGGATGCTATGGATGTTGATTCTCTCTTGTCTGTGCTTATTTTGCAGTCTCCTAGTTTTAAACCCTAAAGGTGCTATACTTGGGATATTTGCCAGTTGCTAGGGTAAGGAAAACTGGATGATAGCAGTTAATATAGTTTTCGTGCCCTGCCTCCAGCACCCACTGAGAGCACATTGCATCTCCAGGTGATCGCAAACTGGTGTGAAAACTTGTAAAATACTCTTTGCCAAGTCATACCAGCTGGATAGATAATGTGAATCATCATGCTATATAGTAGTTCTTATTTCAGTCTGAACTTGATGTAAATCGGTTAAGTGTTATTGATGAATTAATCATGCTCCTAAAACAACCAATAGCATTCTTTATAAAAAGACTCCAAAAATAGGCAAATTACAGGCTAAAAATCTTTTCTCTTTGTCAGTTTGTTTTACTGTATTGTGCATAAACATCTGATAAAGTGCTGTAGAACAGATGTGTAGTGTGTTTTGGGGAAGTTTTCAGTTGCTGAAAATACTTTGGTCATAAAAGATAAATATACGTAAACATTGCATATGAATTCAAAAACTAGACTTTGAAGAGTTCATCAATAAGCTGAATTAAGAACTAGAGAAAATTATGTGTAAAACAATTCCATTTGACTGTGGGTAATTTTAATAAAAGCGGACAGGACTGGACAAAAATAAAAGTGGATAGGACTGGACTTAGAAACTTATATTCATCTAATACTATGTATCATTTATTTGATAGCATTATTATGCTATATATATATACTACTTAAGTCCAACTGGGTAGTTATTTTGAGCAATTAAGGCACTTAATTTTTTGTTTCTTATTTTGCATTTTTTTAAAAAGTCTCATACTGTATTGTTCTAAACCAAAGATGCCAGCCACATTGTGTGCTGTAGTGTTAATACTGCATCACTTGACCATTTGACATAATGCTTTGTGGCAGCTAAAATTTAAAAGGGATCACATTTATTTTAAGATCATTATAAAATTATTGTGGTGCACCCAAGCAGATCACTCTAGTTTTGCTAAAGTCAAGCTTTGCTGTCCATCAAAATTACCTTTTCGCACATCTTTTTCTATAGAATGTAAGGACATAGGTCTTGTGGGTTTTTTTTCATTTTTTTTACTTAGATATTCTATTTCAGATACAAAACATCTGACATATTTTGCTCCCTGTAAGAACATGTATCAATACTTCTGTAAATAATATTAGGTTATAAGTAGAAATTTAAATTAATTTCTATTAATTCATACACATCTATGTTATGAGGATAACCATTTTTATTTGTAGAAGTTATCAAAAATTAGAAGAAAACAAAAGACATTTTGGTCGCCAGGGAAGTAGTGGCTGATACTTTCATGCACCTTAATGTAGTTTCTTTGGGAGTTTACTGAGTGCACTGATTGTGACTTGAAAGTCACAAGAATAACTTGAGATGCAGAATTTGTCAAACGAAATAGTCTTAATCAGCTTTGCTATGACTGACATTTGATTGTAGAGTGTGTCATTTCATTTTAACTTCAATCTACAGATTTTAAAGTGGATTTTCTTTCTAATCCATAAATGCATTAAAACAATTAGAGGAGCATTCAGACAATAATATGTATGAGGTCAAATATGTTTAGTTGCTATTAGTTGTGTGGATTTATGAGATAGTGCACACCAAAGTGTGAGAAAAATGACTATCATATTTTGAATGATGTTTAACCAACTGTTTTTCCACTTTAGAAAATATAGGTATATCAGAGGAGTGATTAAGTTGATTAATAGTCTGAACAGGATGAGTGTCTTTCCTTTAAATATGTGATAGGTGGTGTTTCGGTTTGTTAAAAATGCCAGGATGCAATATACCAGAAATGGGTTGGCTTTTTCAATGGGGACTTATTAAGTTACAAATTTACAGTTCTAAGGCTGTGAAAATGTCCAAATTAAGGTATAAAGAGGAAGATGCCTTTTCTGAGGAAAGGCTGCTGGCATCTGGGGTTCCTCTGTTACATGGAAAGACACATGGCGACACCTGCTGGCCCTTCTGTCCTGTTTTTTGTTTTAATGGCTGTCTCCAAATGTCTCTGGGCATTTCTCTTTAAGCCCTCTTGGCTTTTACTTAAGGTCTTTTATCCTCTCACAAAGGACTCCAATAAAGGATCAAGACTCACCTTGAATCGGGTGGGTCGCATCTCCATGGAAACAACCTAAGCACAAGGTCCCATCCACAATAGGTCCACACCCACAGGGATGGATTAGAAGAGCATATGCTTTTCTGGGGTACATAATAGATTCAAACCAGCACAGGTGGTTATTTTACAAATTTGCTCTTTTTTTGTCAACTATGGTGCTAGACATTTCTGCCTGAAATCTCCCCCAAATCTCATCTAAATTTTACCCATTTAAAATTTTGCTCTAATCAGAGGTAGAGAAAAATGATTTATTTCTGTGAGACATCTTTTCATGATTTCATATGAAGAGCTGGGATTCAACTCAAATCAGGCCTTTATTCCTATCTCTACTTTTAGACTATTCCTCTAGCTAACCAGTGTGCTGAATGTTGCAAATTGAACATTTTATCTTACTTGATCTTTCAGCAAATGTCAACAAAGCTGACCACTGCCCCATCTTTGTATATTTTCTTCTTTTGACTTTGTTGACCAAGATCTCCTGATTTTCTTCCTAGCTTAGCAATATCCCCTTCTCATTAGCCTTTATTAGCTCTTCTTCCATTTGAACTCTAAACATTAGGGTGTTTCCCAGGGCGTGATCCTTTCTTTTTAATCTATTCACTCTCCCTAGGTGTTTTGTTTTCATCCAGCCAGCCCATGGTTTCCTTCCACCATTTATTTGGAATCTCACAGCTCCCAAATCTTTGTCTCTGGTCTCTCTAAAACACCGGATTCCTGTATCACTACTTAGACATCTGGTAGGCACTGGCAATTTGAAGAGGTCAAAAAGATAACTCTTGAGTTTGTCCCTTAAATTCCTTCCTCTCCTAGTCTTCCCTGTCATTTAGCACTAGTATCTCTTCCATTACTAAAACCAGAACCCCTGAGCTTTTCATTATACTCGTTTCCTCAGTTGGAGCTGCTAATCCTTCAGTACAGTAGCTGATGTCTTGGATAGGTATATGAGACAAAGTCTTTGTCATTCAAGAGTTGAAAGAAACCTTTTCTAATCATGTGATCCATTGTAGACACTCAGTCATTCTTCATTCTCTCATCCCAGTTTAATTCTCTGAACTGCTTTTATTTTTATCAGTATTTTTCTTGTTCATTATTTGTGGGTTTTATGTGAGTGAGAATATGTGTGTGTGTGTGTGTGTGTGTGTGTGTGTGTGTGTTTCCCTGAGTTCTATGAGGGATTAGGTAAAGAAGTTGTTGAGTGAATGAATATTTGATTGTTTGTTTTTTCATTCATAGTAATAAATGTTTGTTGAGGACTTTCCATGTACCAGGCACTGGGTTACAGATGCAGAGATGATTAAGATACAATTCCTACCCTCAAGAGTTTCACAATCTAGTGAGAGAGCCAGGCACATAAATAAGTAATTACAGTATAGAATGAAGCATGAAACAGCAGAAGCCTGTCCAAGGTGGAGGAGCAGTGTAGAAGAGGATAAGATGAACTATGACAGGGAGTGTGGAGATGGCAGAGTGGGGAATTGGTTCACCCGAGTTTTAAAAGAAGAATGGGATTTTTCTGAGTGAATAACAGGGAGCAGTAGGGATTTCTAGGCTGGGATAATCGCATATGCTAGGGCACGATGGTGTGCAGTACTACCCGGAGAGTATCTGGAAGCATTTGTTTCTGCAGAAGCCTGGAATAATGGAGGAGGGAGGGACCTGAGCTGGAGAGGCAGGCCATGGGCCAAAAGGGCCTGGCTTTTCCTACTAGGAAGTGTAGACTTCATCCTGTGAGTAAACTAAAGAATGCTGACAGTTTTTAAGCAGATGCGAGTTATGTTCACATTTATGGTTTTGAAAGATTATTTTTAAAAAGATAGTACAGAGGAGGGATTAGAGACATGTAGACCATTTAGGAGGGAATAGGTGAGGCAACGTATACAAGGGCCTGAATTGATGTGAACATGTTGGAGATGAAGAAATGGAATATAGACTGGAGAAAGAAATCAGAGGTGGGATCAGTAGATTTGGTGAATCTGTGTGAGTGCAAGGTGGTCCAGAGTGGGGATGATGGAGAGGGATGACACTAGGGTTTCTATTTCTGGATGTTAGGCTTCTGGAGTTCCACTAACCAAAAATAGAGGATACAGAGGAGGGTAGGTACAAGGGAAGAGCATTCATATGATAAATAGAATATATATTGAGTAAATAATCACAATATGTTAATTGTGCTTGGGCTCAGTTTTTTGTTTGTTTCGGTCTTTTAATCAATTTAATCAATTTGGTTTCAGACTTCTCAAGCTGAAGAATTTACGGGAAATCCACTGGAGTGTAAATATCAGACTTTATGTCCAAACCTCAAAGTTTAGTCCTGCTTTGGCCACTATGTGTTTGTGGTTCTTTTCAGAATATATGCTTCATCAGTTCTATCAACCCAGTACCAGATTCAACATTTTCATTATTTCTAGAGAAAGATACCTTGAAACTTATAATCTTTCTTAAAGGATCTTGTGTTCCAAATCTTAGGTATTATCCATGCACTCAAAGAATCATAGAATTCTGAATTTGAGGGGGAACTTATTTGAACTAATCTCCCACTTCCTGTGCCAGAGAGTTTTGTTTGTTGTAAGTTAATGTTGGACTAAGTGTTGGAACCTACAACCTCCAATTCCATTTGAACCTAGCCTTCCAGGACAGCATCTTGACCTACCCTCAGCATAATGGTCCACATTGTCCCCAATCCCGACTCTCCTGTGGTCTTAAAAACGCAAGTAATTTTGGGCAATTAGAGACATCTTCATTGTGGATTTGTCCCCTCAGTGCATAAATCTTTGTTGAGAATAAGGGTATGCCCAAGGATGGGGGAAGAGTAAACCCCAGCTCCTTCTACCTCTGGTCCTTTGGGGCATTCAGAGTGAGCGAGCATTGCTCTCGGCAGCACCACCAGTGACTTGGGGCTTGCTTGAGCCAGACCGTGCTCCTCATTCCCTCCTGCATTCATGGTCTTTCTACTACACTCGAGTTTCAAAACCAGAACCGGTTACAGTAATGTATGATTGTAAAGGAAGGGGGTCAGCTTCAGTTCTGACATATATTTGCACATCCTGGGGTTTTAAACAAACAAAATGAGTGTTCATTGCTGATTCATGTTTTCCTTTTGGTCCCTAGATCCCTTTTCTGCTACAGTCATGTGACATGCACCATGGTGGCTTTCATCATATAATGAATGCATTCTGGGTTCTCCTAAATCCTAAAGCATTTTGTAAAAATAAAACCATAGGTCTCATTTTTCTGATGAAGAGAACAAGGCATAGAGAGGTTTTACAAAGTGATACAACAAATAAAGGAGGAAAAAGAATCCGGGATCATTTCTTTTTTCACTCTCCATTAAATGATACTCTCTCTTAGGCTTTTCTGTTGTCAAAAGCCCTCTCTACATTCTGTATTGTTAGATCATCATCTCCCATAGTTTGCACAATACAGTGTATTATGGATTGCTCACAAAGCAGCAGATATGAATTCTTTATAATGGATTTATTCTTTTCAGTTTTTTTTCATCTTTGGGCTTAATAGAAATAGTTCAGCATGTTATATTGTGTGATCTGTACCTAAATAGATAAAAGATTTCTATGTTTTGAAGGAAACATTTATATTGGTTAATTTGCTGTATTGCCTG
This sequence comes from Tamandua tetradactyla, assembly GCF_023851605.1. NCBI lineage: Eukaryota > Metazoa > Chordata > Mammalia > Pilosa > Myrmecophagidae > Tamandua > Tamandua tetradactyla. The sequence goes on along the minus strand of NC_135329.1, from coordinate 134,780,785 downwards.
CAGGGATGTTAGTCTGTAGGAGGAAAACAACTGTTTCCTGACAAGATTTTCCTTAACTTTTCTAGAAAATATTATTTTAACAGTAAAATAAGGAGAAGTAATCCATAAACACTTAAAGAGTAGTAGCTTCAATAATGTTTATCATGCGTCAGAACGTCTAAGATTGTGAGATGCAAATGTGTCTTTTCTTACATGAAGAATGGCCCTTCCTTAATTCCCCTCTCAGCTCTTAAGCCTAAACTAGAGATGAAATGAATATGCAAACGTGAGCATATACATTTGACTCCCTGTATATACAGTTCCCTGACTGTTCTTTGGAGAGCCACTAGTCTAACTACAATAGGAGAATGTGAGCTTTCCTGTAAGAAATTAAACACCACTGTCCGCAGTGTGCAAAGGACTGTGAAATTGAAAGTGTGTCCCTGGAGTGGATAAAAAAAATAATAATAAGTGGGAACTCACAAACAGTCTTCTGGCAAATAATCAATTATCTTCTGAATTACTATATAATACTGCAGTTCATTTTGTCAGCCTATTGGGGAAACCAGTTCCCACACAAGAGACATCCATTTGAATTTTATTCTATGGTACCTTCCTGTAAACATCAACTGGCTGTCGTACCAGTGTTTGCAGTACTAACTATGAAATAACAAACCTATTCAAAAGGAAATCTGTTACCTGCTTCATCTTTACGGTTTTAGTGTTGACTTACATAGCTTAATTTTTAAACCTGGGATAACAAGTTAAACTTTCCTAAAGATTAAAGCCAATTTGAGTAGAGTTTTGTTGGGGCAGCACTATTTTATGAACCTGAGTTGAATTTGTTTGACCTACAGATAGATTTACAGATAAATGGCTTAAGCATAAGAAAATGTGAAAAGAAATGATATTTTACTACTGCCTGTCCATATAGATAAAATGAACTTATGGGTAGAAATTTAGACTGTTGTGAAAAGATACCTTGGATTAATAAATAGGGAGAAAAGTGCTAATGGTTAGCTGGCTGAGGTTTTGTGTCAGTAAAAGTTTAAGTGAACCATAAAATGAATATATAAGAATTAAAAAAACAGTAAAAATTTCCCACAACTTTATAGAAATATAGGCCCATGGAAATATGTGCAAATATTCAGCATTTCGATATTTGAAGAAGTGTCATAGATAAAGGCAACTTTAGACCCCAGCTGAAGGAGAGAGTGTAAAAGGAACTATTGTGATAGAAAGATCCCAAACTCTCATTACCTACCTCTGTTTACATTTTAAACTGGAAGTGGAGGTGGGGGCAGAAATTGCCACCTTCAAAATCTTAACAGAGTTCAAGTCCACAATACAGAGTACTAGGGATCCATTCCATTATTTAATAAGATGCCCCCCTCACCCCATGTAGTCAGTCTGATTACACCTAGTCTGCCTGTTCCCATACCTATCTAGAGCTATAGGTATACCCATTTCATAGATGAGAAAATAGATGCTAATTGCCCAAGTAGACAGCTAATAAATGGCAGTACTGAGGTTTTCCAAACCATGCTTAGTGATTCAGCTGTCTTTAGTTAAGTTACTCTATCTATAGGCCAAAGAGTAGACTATCTTCTTTTTTTTTCTCATTTGAAATACAGAATAGCTCTTCAACAGCTTGCTAACTTACTATTTAGCAGTGTACTTACTCTTCATCTGTTCTCCAGCCATTCTTTGACAATAAACATTTTGAAGTAGTTAATACCTGCTAATGGTTAAAAAAGAAAAAAAAAGAAAGAAACCAATCAGCACAAAAGGGAATAAAGTGAAAAATAAATCTGTAGCTTCTTTCTTGGCTTGTGGTATCCCACTGTGGGGGCAATTACTTTACAAGTATCTTAGGTTCCTTCCAAATATAAGATTTATTATACACAAACTTTTATGTATATATCCCCTCTCCTTTTCTGTTTTACGTGCAACTTTGCTTGTTGTTCTTTTCCACTCTACAGCTCTTAGCAAAATCTCAGTCAGGTTTGACTAGCCCACCAGGGGTGAAATTATTTGCTGCGTGGCAGTATGGATGGTTGCATGAAATTAAGTCTTGGCCTGACTTTGTTCTTTCCTACTTGTGAAGGATGGAATATTCTCCTTTTGTATCTTGCAGGCATTATTAATTGATATGTTGTCAGCACTTCCATAAATATTTCTATGCTGTAGTGATTTTTCTCATTGAAATGTATGCTGTGACAATTCAGCACATTTCCCCACCTATTAGATCAGATATCATCAGACAGAAGAGAGTGAAACAACTCTTACTAAAGTGCATCAGTTCTTTCATGCTTAAATTACGTTATGCTGTATTGAATAGCATTATGAAAGTTTGGAATAATACAGCACCATTTAAGCTGCCCAGAGGCCTTGAGAGAACTGATAAATCTCTAAAGAGAGAGTTGACTCTTTTGTACAATAAGATCAGAAACATGACAAGCCATTTTCCCCTTAATCTTTTTTAAGAAAAATGTATTACATATTTTGCCTCCTTTGTTGGTAATTTTCTTGCTCATTAGTACTTCAGCAGTTGCATTTATGAATTCTGAAGCTTATTTTTCATCTTTGTGTTTTGATAATATGACTGAAATTGGGTGTTAGTACTGTACACTTAGGCATGCTGGGTGTTTCAATGACAATCTATCCTAATTTAGAGGAATTAAAAAAAGTTTCATGTGATTTGTGCTACCCAATGAATTCTAACAATCTAATTATTATGGTTAGAACTGCTAAAAAAAATTTTTTTTTCAATCTTTACCTATTTTTCACTTTCTCAGAAGCCAGTTTTCTACCACTTTATAAATTACCAAAATATTCTAGGCCACTTGAAATGCTACTGTGGGGCTAATTCAAGAAATGGGTTTTCACTGGACCAGGCATAGGGTTTCATTTAACATCTATGGATAGTCTAGATACATTAATAGGTTCCTCATTGGCTCTATCTGTGCATGAGTTTCTGGATCACATCTTCCAATTCAAAAAAGAATTTGGTTTGATTTTGCATGTAGAAATGCATTTGATAACCATTTTAAAGTGCTTTGGGCCTCTCTGAGAACAAAATTTCCTAGTAATTCAGGTTAACAGTTGGGGTCATTATATAGTTCATCTCAGAATTATTGAACAAATGGTAGCTATGACAATGGAACAGTATACATTTGAAATTTCTTCGAGGGACTCTTGCCAAAGATAGTTCTTCTTGGTTTAATCCATTCTGTATTTCACATCTTTTTTCTCTATATGTTTCCAAAAGTTAATTTGGATTTTAGAACAAATTTGTTCAACTTATCATTACTTTTCTGGATTAGCTTTTGCATATTCACCATAGAATTTCTGGGGATTAGTAGGGAAAATATTTATAGACTTAGAGGGGCGGGAACAGGGAGAGATTTATTTATGAGTGGAGATCACGTGTTATTTTGGCTCCTTTCTCTTTGGCTGTGAAACTATATGCTAGGCAAGAGGAGGAGGCATTGCTTATGTCTGTTCTTAAGGCAAGAGGACAGTGAGAGAAAGAAAGGGGAGCTCTTTTCTAAGAAGGCCTGCCTGCCATTAATCACAATGCACCTAGCGACCAGACCTCTCATTTGCCACAACCTGGGTCCTACTATTCAGTCTCCCTACTCAGAGGGCGCATGCCACAACAGGCCCTGGTGAGATGCCTAAGGAGTTCCTCTGCTTTTTCAGGAATACATTACCTACTACCAGCATTGGCCTCCCTAAAACTACTCCACCAAAGGAATCTAATTGAGAGTTCAGAAATCGACCCTCACATCTGTGGCCAATTGTCTTTTGACAATGTTGCCAAATCCACTCAATTAGGAAAGAATGCTCTCTTCAACAAAGGTGGGGAGAACTGGATATCCATGTGCAAAAAAATGAAAGGGGACCTCTGTCTCAAACCAAATATAACAGTTTGCTCAAAATGGATCAAAGACCTAAATATAAGAACCAGGATTGTAAAATTCTTAGAAGAAAACGTAAGGAAGCATCTTCATGACCTTGTGTTAAGCAATGCTTTTTTTAGACTTAAGGACTTTATCACAAAAAGTGGAAAGACAACCTACTCAATGGGAGAAAATATTTGGAAATTACATATCTGATAAGGATTTAATATCCAGAATATATATAGAAATCTTAGAACTCAACAATTAAAAGACGAATAATCCATTTTAAAAATGGGCTACAGACTTTAATAGACATTTCTCCAAAGAAGACATATAAATGGCCAAAAAGTACATGACAGGATGTTCAACAGCACTAGCTATTGGGAATTGCAAATCAAAACCACAAGGAGATACCATCTTACATCCACTAGAATGGCTACTATTAAAAAAAAAATAGAAAAATCACAATTGTTGGAAAGGATGTGGAAAAATAGGAGCACTCACTCATTGGTGGGAAAGCAAAATAATGCAGCCACTTTGAAAGACAGTTCAGTTGTTCTTCAGAAAGCTAAGTATGGAATAACCTTATGACCCAGAAATCCCACTTCTAGGTATATACCCAGAGGATTTGAAACAGGGACTCAAACAGATACTTGCAGATCATTGTTCATGATGACATTATTCATAGTTGCCAAAAGATGGAAGCATCCCAAGTGTCCATCAACCAATGAATGGATAAACAAAATGTGGTATACACATATAATGGAATATTATTTACCTGCAAAGTGGAATGAAGTTCCAATATATAGAACAACATGGGTGAACCTTAAAGACATCATGTTGAGTGAGATAAGGCAGGCACAAAAGAATAAATATTGGATGATCTCACTGATTTGAAATAGTTAGAATAAGCAAACTCATAGAGTCAGAATCTAGAACATAGGTTACCAAGGGGCAGGGTGTGAGCAGGGAATGGGGACTTAATGCTTAACTTTCACAGAATTTCTGTTTGGATTGATTATAAAGTTTTGGTAATGGGTGGTGAGGTGGGATGGTAGTACAATATTGTGAATGTAATTAAGAGCACAATTATATATTGGAATGCAGTTAAAAGGAGAAATTTTAGGATAATATGTATGCATATGTTACTTAAATAAAAATTAAAAAGAAAAACGAAACAGGACTGTACAACACAGTGAACCCTTTTGTAAATGGTGAACTACTCATTATAAGTACAATTATAGAAGTTTTCTTTCATGATTGGGACAAATATAGTACAGTAATGCAAGACGTTAATAATAAGGTGGTATATTTGAAGTTTGTACTTTACGCATAATTTTGGTGTAAACCTGCAACTTTAAAAATAAACAGTTTTGATAAAGATGTTTTCTAGTCTTTCTTCCATCTTTCCCTTTAGTAGCTCCTACAGTTTGTTGGCACTCAGGGGACTCTTGGAATTGGCAAATGGTATTGTTATGTTACTCCCTGCATGTAAATTTATATTGAACTGGGGAAAGTGGGCTCTAACTATAGTTTGCATTTCATTCTTAAACTTCTAAATGACAAAATTGCCATACACATCTAATATTCTCTCAAGTTGATTATAAGATATGCCGAGCCTTTTGTTACATAGTTTTGAAATATTTTTATTGAATTACAAGTAATTCATACTATTTCCTACGCTATTTGGCATGATATTCTACAATGTGTACTAAGGGAATGTCCTCCCTTTTATCACCATAGTCTAGCCAAGTGAAATAATTTGTTGTTGGTTACGTGTGATCCTCTTTTAATTACACGAGTCTTCTCCTTTGTCTTTTGTGACTACTGTAGAATTGTTTTGAGTATTTACCCTTACCCAAGCAACCTTGAGAGAACCCTGTGCACACACTCATGCTCATGCAAACATAAACCTCCCTGTCTGGCATCTTGACCATAGACATACCCCAACATTGTATAAGGGTTTGGCTTTTTGACACATTCTATGTATTTTATGTCAAAATTTTCTTTTGGAATTTATAGATGTTTATGATTCCAGGCTCGTCACATACCATTAGAGAACTGATTGCATCCTCCTGATGATTTAATTTGTTGAGAGTGACAAAGCATTCTAAAAAAGAGTTATTTTGATGGCTTCAAATTTAACTGAATAAAAATTGATGGGGATGGGGGAAAGATGGATTTAATATCAAATCTACATATAAAGATATAAACAATATATACTTATTGGAAGTATTTCTTATTTGGAACTTTCTCCTCCTTCATCATCATAAGGTATGGGATGTGTCTTTGTACTCATTTATGTCTTTTCTCCTAGAGTGGGGTCCAATAAAGCCATATCTTCTGGGGGATAAAAGGTTTCTTATTGTTTGTTTCCAGTCTATTGGACTTTTAAAGATTGCTGCTTTCTGTTTTCCATTTATATATCTGCTTATCCATATCCCCTTAGATCAATGAAAGAGTGTATATTTTAAAGTGTCTGTAGTAACTAATAGCTGGAATTGTTCCAGGCATCTTTATATTTTAAATTCTTCCTGGGCTTTAAAGGTAGATGGGGCCAACTTTCCTTTTGACTTAGCAGGCAAGTTTTACTATGATGATAAGCGTATTGCCTTTTTAAAAGGAGCTCTTGACACTGACTCCAGAAAGCATTTGTACCCTATGAAATAGTATAGAGGCCCCCGCTTTCTTATTGATGAAACAGAGGAAAATAATACACATTAGAAGCAATTTTAATTATTTGGTAGCTTAGCTTCCGACTCTGTAGGTGATTTCTAACCCAAGATCTCATGCTATATGTGGTCCTCCAGTTTTTCTGATTGGGAAGGTTGGGGCAATTTAATCTTTTCAGATATAGAACACAACAGAATTTTGACTGGATGAGCCCATCCAGGAGTAAAGCATGACTTAAATTGGCTACAACTAAGGAAATGGATTAGTTTCAGAACTTAAATACTCTCAGCAACGCTTCAGCCTTCCATATTTTATGCTTTTATGGGATACCTTCCTATTTTTCTCACTGTGTCTTTAGAGCCATAAAATTTTCACTTTCAGTCCGGTTCTGATTTAGGGTGACAGGTCACAGTGCTTGCCTTAAAGCTTCTGGCTATTTAGAACTCTTGATATCCAATAGGCTGTATAAGGTGATCATTCATCAACATGAAGGAAAATTTTATGCAGCTCCAAAATTATCTCTGGATATCTCTAAGGGTAAAGGGAGCAACTAAGGAGATGGATCAGGTACTCCTAAAGATTTTTTTTTTCTTTGTATTCGAACAGCTTTAGAGTGCTAACTATATTTGGTATAGTATCAGCTTTAGAGTGATACTATATTTGGCTGTTGTGTCTCTGATTAAGTAATCAGATGAAATCATCAAAAAGAAATCTATTTATTCCTATTTTGAGTCATTTGATTCAAAACAATGTCTAACCTTGATCATATTTACCCTTGTTAAAAGAGTAGTTACAGGAGAGAAAAGAGGAAATGTTCAGCTTCCCCATCTGGGGAATTCTTCATGTTCTTGCAAACAGTGGGGACAACCAAATCAATAAGCTGAGCCTTCAATCTTGGGGTTCACCCCTATGAAGCTTATTCATGCAAAGATTAAGCTAAGCCTACTTATAATTATGCTTAAGAGTCACCCCAGAGAACCTCTTTTGTTGCTCAGATGTGGCCTCTCTCTCTAAGCAAACTCGGCAGGTGAACTCACTGCCTTCCCCTCTACATGGACTTGACTCCCAGGGTGTAAATCTCCCTGGCAACATGGGACAGAACTCCTAGGATAAACTGGGACCTGTCATCATGGGATTGAGAAAACCTTCTTGAACAAAAGAGGGAAGAGATAAATGAAACAAAAAAAATTTCAGTGGCTGAGAGATTTCAAACAAAGTCAAGAGGTTGTCCTGAGGTTATTCTGACATACTATATAGGTATCCCTTTTTAGTTTATGGTATATTGGAGTGGCTGGAGGGAAGTGTATGAAACTGTTGAGCTGTGTTCCAGCAGCCTTGATTATTGAAGACGATTGTATAACGATACAGCTTTTATAATTGTGAAAACCTTGTGTCTAATGCTCCTTTTATCCAGGGTATAGACAGATGAGTAAAAAAATATGAATATAAAATAAGGGGTGCACAGGTGGTTCAGTGGTAGAATGCTCACCTGCCATGTGGAAGACCCAGGTTTGATTCCTAGCCCATCTCCCCCCTCCCCTAAGAAAAGAAAATATAGATTAAAAAAATAAATAATAGGAGGCATAAAAAAATAAATAATAGGAGGCATAAGGAGTAAAATAAATTGGGTAAACTGAAATACTAGTTGTCAGTGAGAGGAAGGGGTAAGGGATATGGGATATGGGATGTACGAGTTTTTTCTTTTTACTTGTTATTTCTTTTTCTGGAGTGATGCAGATGTTCTGAAAATGATGAATTCACAACTATGTGATGATATTGTGGACCACTGATTGTACACCATGTATGGATGGTATGTGGGTGAGGATTTTTCAATAAGATTATTCCCGCCCCCCCCCACACAAAAAAAGATAAATATTGTTACAAAAGGTGTTTAAGAGGAAATAAAAGACCCCCTACCTCAGGTTACTTTTTTTGTAAATACCTCCAAGTATTATTTGGATCTTAAGTGTCACAGTAGAACTTAATCCACTTATTTGTCCTACTGTGAAACCAAGATATATGTGGGAGGTACAAAGGATAGGTCAAGCCTACTTAAAATTAGGCCTAAGAGTCACCCCCAAGAGAACCTCTTTTGTGCTCACATGTGGCCTCTCTCTCCAGCCAACACAACAAGCAAACTCACCACCCTCCCCCGTCTATGTGGGACATGACTCCCAGGGGTGTGGACCTTCCTGGCAATGTGGGACAGAAACCCTAAAATGAGCTGAGACTCAGCATCAAGGGATTGAGAAAAACCATAGAATGAGCTGAAACTCAGCATCAAGGGATTGAGAAAACCTTCTTGACCAAAAGGGGGAAGAGTGAAATGAGACAAAGTGGCAATGGCTATAAGATTCCAAACAGAGTTGAGAGGTTATCCTGGAGGTTATTCTTATGCATTGAGTAGATATCACCTCGTTACCCAAGATGTAATGGAGAGGCTGGAGGGAACTGCCTGAAAATGTAGAGCTGTGTTCCAGTAGCCATGTTTCTTGATGATGATTGAATAATGATATAGCTTTTACAGTGTGACTGTGTGATTGTGAAAACCTTGTGTCTGATGCTCCTTTTATCTACCTTGTCAACAGACGAGTAGAACATTTGGAATAAAAATAAATAATAGGGGGAGCAAATGTTAAAATAAGTTTAGTTTGAAATGCTAGTGATCAATGAAAGGGAGGAGTAAGGGATATGGTATGAATAATTTTTTTTTCTGTTTTTGTTTCATTTTTATGTCGTCTTTTTATTTCTTTTTCTGAATTGGTGCAAATGTTCTAAGAAATGATCATGATGATGAATATGCAACTATGTGATGATATTGTGAATTACTAATTTTATATGTAGAACGGAATGATCATATATTAAGAGTGTGTTTCTTTCTTGTAATATTTTTTTTTAATTTAAAAATTAATTTAAAAAAGATATATGTGGGAGGGAGATGTTATCAGCCTCAAAAGTCTGGAGTATACCCTGACATGCTAATACAATATACCAAAATTAAGTCTTGGTCATGAATTATAACAATGTGTTTCTCTTTTTAGTGAGACTAATCAGTGGCAAAAGTTGCTAGGGGAATTTGATTGTGGGAGTAGAAACATGGAAGGGGTGGTATGTGAGATGTTTTGAACTGTGTACATCATATTTTCAGTATCAACTAAACCCATCATGGGCTCTTTACTCTTAACATCTTCTTCTGTTATGGCTCTTATCATGTTATCTCATAATACTTGTGATCTTGTCTGCATCATTGGGCTATGAGGTCCTTGAAATTAAGACATTTATCTGTGTATCTCTGGCACCTGGCAAAAATAGTTGCTCTTTCTAGATGAGGTTTGTTAAGTGAATGTCTTAGAACCATTTGGGGCTCCCGACTCTGTACAAAAATCCCATGGTTTGTCAAGTGTTGCCCACTTCGGCTTTAAAGAAGGTCATGGCCTGAGACATCGTATTTCTTTACTTGGAAACCAGTTCTTAGAGAATAAAAAATCTCTTGAATAAACACACACACGCACACATGCATTTTTAACACAGGGTATGTTTTAGCATAAAGTCTTAACGGTAACTAACCTGGTAAACTCACATTAGCGTCCACCTGGAATTACTTCTCGTGTCAGGCAGGAATGCTTGTCTACAATATATCAGTCTCCAGTTGGAACTCTCCTTTGCAAAGTAATAAAATATCTCTACTTTGCTCTTTCCTTCACCTTTTTTTTTAATGTTTAAATTTGAAGGACTATGTAAATTACTAGGCACAGAGTCTACCACATAATGGAGGTTTATTTCTTTACCTTCCCCCTTCTTCGCTACAAAGCAATCCTAATTTCATGCTGATCCACTGGGCGCTTAGATGTTACATACAGCACCTTAACATGACCAGGACTGACAGTGTATCGCAGTCCCCATCTGCCCTAAACAAATGGTGAGAGCTCAGCATTAATGTTATCAAGGAGCAATGAAATCCTGATTAATCTGTCAATATCTTCATCAATAACATGTTTTTTCTTAGCCCAATTGGTGCCAAGGATTGCACCAAAATTAAAGCTAAATAACATGAGGTTCTTGCCTTTAAATGATGAGAATTTAACAAGCACCTTTGATCATTTTAGTATACTCTCCTTTACATCGTGGTATAACTATAAATGAATATAAAGCGTGTTAAAGATTGCACAGTACCCGGTACAGGATTCAGTATTGCGACCTCTATAATAGTTCTAGAAGTGGAATGAAATAATCTATAGGAGGTTGTGATGGTTAGGTTCACGTGTCAAAAATAAGAACAACAGTTAATGAAATTATATGAGAAAGATCTTATTTTCCACCTTCCTCCCAATACTCAAGATCTTTCTTAGGTCAAGATTCTTATCTTTTCAAAAAGAGACCTCTGGACGCTATAGCTTTCGGATCCTTCTTATGTTCACATTAGCACTTGGCTGCAGCTTAGCAAGGCACTTATGCAAACTTAAATCCACAATCAGGGATTGCATTAGATGACACTTGACATAAACCTTAAAAATATTAGTTTTCTTTGTTATTTTAAAAAAGTCTGTAAATATGTTCCTAAAATAAATAGTAAAAAACTTCCTAATTTCTGTGATGTAAAACCTATTTCCATTGCTAAGGGGAAGCAGTTAAGGAGATTAAGATCACATATAGATTAAGATCACATATTTCAATATCATATACTTAAAATAGATAACTTTCTGATATTATCAGTGATATTTTAAAATATTAAAACTAATGTTTCAAGGCAATCAATAAATCACAAAATAAATTGCAACCATAATTTGGTTCTGAAAAAAAAACTGATAAAGCTACTGTCACACAATTTTACCTATAACTGAAACAAACAGATATGAAACTTTAGATAAAAAAAAATGCTGCTTTCAGTTGATATATAACATATTTTTTTGCTTCAGTTTTTCTCCATTTGTAAAGTTCTTTCATTAACTCTTAGCAACATTATATTTTAATTGGAGGAAATAGTGCATAAAGCTTGAGAACTAGACTGAATGTTTAACAGAACTGGTGACTACGTATTTTCATTTACTTTTGCATTCCCAGTGCCTCATAAAAGGAACGCGCTAGCAATAGTTACTATTTATTGAGTGTTTATTATATGCCAGTTGTTTTTCTAAGCATATTATGTGCAATAGCTCATTTAACCTTCACAACAATCCTATGAGGTAGGTTCCATTTTACAGATGAAAAAACTGAGGCTCAGAGAGGTGAGATATTGCCAGAGGTCATGTGATTAGTAAGCAGTGAGTTTGATATTAAAACTCAGAAATTCTGCTTCCAGACCATCTCTCTTAACTACACTTATGCTATATTGTATGTGTTAGACAAATGATAAATGTTAAATGAATGAGAAAATGAGAGTAAGTAAATAAAAATCAACCATTTTCTATTAGTTGTCACCACCTAAAGGTTTTCAAAAAACAGTGGGGTGGCACAGGACATATACATATTTCTTAAAGCTTGGTGGGGGTGTGTCTTTGAGGGGGCATATAAGAAGTTCTTCAGTTGAAATGAATTTAGGTCTTTATAAGTTATGAAAGGCCCTTCATTTATTTAAGCACGCAGTATTTATTAAGTTTACTATGAGCCAGGTACTGTTTTTTAAGAACCTCCTTTCAAATTACTATGGATGAGTTACATGTAAGAGACCAATAAAAGGAGTGGGTATAGTGAGAATGAAAAAGAATTGATCAAAGTATTTAGGTCTAAGGCAAAATCAATGCATATTCCTTGAACTATAGTAATTGGTCAGTTTCTACATGCATTGTTAAGTGTGTGTTTTGCTGAAGTCACTCACTTCCTGCAATTTCTAGTTTTCTCACCTATAAACAGGAATGATAATTAGAATTGAATTTTTCTGGGAAACCAGTGAAAGTTATTTAGCAAATACAGAATATTTTTGAGGATTTTTGGATTATAGGATTATGGAAGTTCAAGTATAGGCAGAGAGATGTAGTGGGAATAATTCGTATTTCTTTTCCTCTTAAATACAGGCAAAAGCACATGAACTTTTTGTTTAGTTCCTACTAACTAACCTAAACAAGAACTCTAATATTGTGACTGTATAAATGTTTAAGTTGAGATAGTGTGAATTGTGTGATTCCCTAAGTTTGGGTTAATATAGTTGCTTATAACCTCAGAGTAGTTCATTTATATTATTTTTATTATAAAATATGTTAAACTATGTAGGAAAACATCATCCATTAAGTCCTGATTTTCTAGGTTCATTCTTAACATTTATTTGTGAATGTGAGTGTGTATTAGTTAATGGAACCGTTCCTGTCACTTGTTCTCCTTTGTGGAATTCTCCTCTTTGAATTCCCTGACACTAGGTGATATAAATTTTTAAATATAGGCAAGAAAGCTGTTATTTTTTATTTAGCTTTTATTGTGTAATGGAATTTGTGACAAGATTATTTGCTACAATGTTATTTTGTGTCCTGATTATTGTTCTTTATAAAGGACCCTTGATGTGTGTACAAAAGGCACTATATGAGCTGTGAATGGAAGGGCAAATGCTCTTCATTCAAACATAGCCAAGTAGTTATTACTAAAGTTTTAAGCAATTTGAACTGCCTAACTGGAGGTATGACAGCAGTAATTGTTGATGTTCTTAAAGGATAGCTGTACACATTTTGATCACTGAATACCCCAAGTTCATGTTGAAGGAAGCAGTTATTACTGGGTATAAGTTTTGCTTGAATTAAGCCTTTCAAAGTTGGCATTTTAGAAATTTCTTTTACAACCCTAGGCTGATGATGATGAATGTCTTGAAACTACCAATAACCTGGTTCAGTGTGTGTTTGTCTATGATGTAATGACTTACTTTCAGAAGTCTTTTATCTCTCAAACAAAATGAATTGAGCTTAAAGGCACTGCCAATATCACAGCTGTTTGAGTCATACATTGGCCACCATCAGAGTATCAACAATGTAAACTTTCTCCAGGAAAGGTTAACTCTCAATTTTGAAAGCAAAACATTCCTTTTTGATATATATCATAATAATTTGGAAAATATCTAAGATACCCTTGCCAAGCAACCCAACAGTCCCATCACCTCTCCTCAGCTATGGTGGATCTCCAAATCACTGATATGGACAGTAGAACTTTTTGTTTTCAAATGAAATCAAACACATAACCACAAACTATAAAATGCATAAAAAACAAAGAAAGGATAGTTTTAAGTCCTTAGCACTAGCCAGAAAATATTTCATTACAGGATTGCTAACATCATCTGTTGGGTGGTTGCAGAGCTCAAAATTCCTCTGAGCCTGGATTGAAAATCACTAGTTTGTCCACAGGGCTTAGAGCTCTTTAGAACAAAAACTATCCCTTTCATTCCAGTACAAAGTCATGAATTTGGAGGGAATTCAGTAGCTACATCTAAAATTTACTTACATAAACTGACAGCTACCTCTGACATCAAACTTTATGTTAAAAAGTACACACACTAAAGCTCATACATTTTGTTCATAGGAAAACCCTGCAAGCTCTTACTTAGAAGCCATCTTTTCTTTACACAATGGTCACATATGCTTGGTTGTTCAGTTGTCGATTTCTACCAAGACAAGACACAGACAGCCTAACAGCAAGAGATAAACAGAAAATATATAAAAATCAGAAAGAGGGACTAAAAAAAAAGTATAGCATTTGGGATCACAGTATAGAATTAAGTGAGCCTGCATGTTTCTGAATATATCACTATAGTAAAAGGCATTGCAATTGCAAATAGATATCAGTTATAATGATGCTTAGTCATTAAAACAGGTTAAATCATGGTGCATATATTCTATTTTTTAAAGTATCAGTGTGCATAAGAAAGATTTTCATTATGAGTAATAAAAGTTTGAGCTTCTCTGCCAATTTTCTTCTCCCTCTCACTTTCCTTCCTTTCTTCTTTCTTTTCTCTCTGTCTTCATAGTCTGTGTGGTATAATGTAATGAGTATACCTAGGCTGTGAAATCAAATATGTCTTCAAATTTTGGCTCTTACACTTTGTGCGTACTGACCTTGGGCAGTAATGTTACTCAAACTCTCTTTGTCAGTTTAATGAGAGAAGTGATGGGCGAATTAGTTAGGACATAATTAATGTCTTTCTTTCCCAACCTCAACAGGGATAGGCTTCCATTACTTACACTTTATCTTCTTCTAAGTTTCTTCTTGTAAACTCACTACTTTTGCCATTTTATCTGAGTCTTCAGTTTTGGTTATCTATTGTTGCTAAAAAATCACTACAAAACTTGGTAGCTTAAAACAATAACATTTTATCAATTTTCATGATTGTGCATCAACCAGGCCCAGAGAAGTTGTTCTTCAAGGTGATACTGACTGGGGCTGCAGACATGGCATGGCTTGTCTACACTGCAGTGTCCAATATGGTCATTAAATAGCTGGTACCTTGGTGGGACGGCTGGAAGGATAAGCTCTGCTGGGATGCTTAAGAACTGGGCCCCTCTCTTTTAGTCTCAGGATCTCTTCCTTTCCCTGTGACCTCTACACTGCCTCACTATGTGGTCTCTCCAGTAGGATGCCAGACTTTACCTACACAGCAACTCAGGAATCCCAAACACATGAAAGGAGAAGCTATCAGGACTTCTCAAAACTTAACAACTGGAACTGGCTCTGTTTCTCCTGTCGGAGAAAGGATATCACAGGGTCTTAACTTGACCCATTATGAGAGGAGACTCTGAAAAGGCTGGGAAGTGTGGTTCATTGGTGGCCATCTTTGGAAACTAGCTACAGCAGTATTCATTTTCTAATTCTTTGTCCCTGACCTGTCCCCATGGCCCTAGTAGTATTATGCTTTAGCAGTATAGGAGAATCAATTATCTTTATAATTCTGTTTTAATTCGGAAGAAAAGAACACTAGCAATTTTATAGGTATGTGCATATGAGATGATTGCGTTAGGTCTAGCTTCAAAACACAGTTTGTTCCAATGTTGATGAATATAGTAACCCATTAAGAATAGACTTAAATTAAATGCAGCATACTTTTTATATAGGATTTGTGAAACAAAAATAGGAATATATTTTGAAGTTAAACTCAAAGCAGAAATCTTTAGAGTGTGGGAGTACTAAAGATTGGTTACCATTAGTTTTCTAAATTGAGTTATTAATTTTGTCCAGATTACACAAGTAATTAATTTTTCATGTACCAAACAGTATCTTGTCATTAGTCTTCTCATAAGCTTTTATTGTAAAGCAGTGGTTTACTATTTCTAATCAGGGACTTCTGAGACTCTGTTGGACCCTCTTTCTGGAAAAATGCACATATGCTCTAAATTCTCATATACTATCAGAGCGTCTATAGATATAGTCCAATGCAACCTTACAACTTTCATCCTTAGGAATCCATGTTGTAAAGGTCACTTAAACCCCCAGTGTCAGGAAAAAAAACAACCCAAACGTTTCTCTTGATATGTTATTTTATTTCCCAAGGCAGGAATCAGTTAATGGTTTAAATAGAAAAGTGATTCTTTTAATCATTTAGACAGTGGGCATTGATTCTATTAAGATGATTCTACCCTTTCCATTCTAAGCACCCCATTTTGAGGCTGTGGGGCTGAGGGCCAGGGATAAAGACAACATCAACTAAAAAGAAAATGATTTAATTTTCTTTGCTTTTGAAGGGTTGGAGGCTTCCTTGGTTTGTGGAAGGCACAGGGAGATTTGTATTTCAGTACTGGGTTTGAGGTACAGCTCGGAGAAGTACAGGCTCTTTGACCTTGGGCAAATCATTTAAGCCCTCACTGTTGCTATCTTTCCGCCTGCCTAAGTCTGCCTGTATGTGTCTGTGTGCACATCCACGCACCTGGCTGTCTCTCTCTGCCTCTGCCTTTGGCTTTTGCACTCACTAATCTCTCTGTCACACCCTGTCTCTTGTATACACTATCTCCTAGTCTCCTGTATTCTTCTTATCTGTCTCTGTGTCTCTATTTCATTTTGTTTCTTATTTTATACATCTACATATATCAGTCCTGTACATCTACATCTGACCTAAAAAAATGTATTTTTGCATACCTCACAGAGAACTTAAGGCAGGAAAATAGGATAATTTCAAATGCTTTTGAAGTATTTTATAAGCTCATTGGAACAAATTGATATGACTAGATTTCATATTTTATAAGGTTTGTAACTGAATAATAATCATCTTAAGATGGAAAAACACAGAACAGAGTCCCTCCCCTTTCATGACCTGGCTGTATGATTGGAGGCAAAGCATTCAACCTCTTGGAGCCTCTGTTTCTTCATAAGTGAAATTCACGGGTTACACAAGGTGAGTTGGGGGGCTCTTTTCAAGCTCTTCTGTTGAGTTTTGTTTTTTCCTATCTTGTATCTAATCTAGTAGACTGGTGAGAGATGAGGTTTTCCCTGCTTTTATGATGTTATGATAAAATTATTGGTGCTTTGATGCGAATAGATTATGTATGCCTAGTTAATGGCATAAATGAACCTTCCCTGCCTCTCTAGCTGGTCTCATGGGGCTGTCACCTGAGAACTAGACAGCCACATTGTTTATTTTTCAGAGCCATCAGAAACACAGCTTTAAAAAGCATTTGCAGATTACATTCCTCTGGGGCTAACTTTTCTGATGTTTGTACTTCATTTTAATTTTGGAAGTGAGACATCTCTGTTTGACTAATCTATTTGGTATACTGAGTTCATTCAAAACAGAGAGAGACTTTGTTCCAGCACTTTGGGAAATTGTCATATGTCATTTTGTAACCTTTAGTGCTTTTAAGTTGTTAAGTTGGAAAGCTTTCTGCGGTCTTATTGCTAGGTTGGAGTTGTCTGGGATGCCTGTATCTATACCAAAAAGGAATTGGGCTCCCATAATTATGGCAGTGTTTACTTCTTACCTTCAGTGTATCTGTTCTCTTTTCTAAGGTAACCACTATAATTACACTTCTTCAATGAGTTGTGTTCTATTGTGTCACCAGGCCTATCTGCTAAGCGTCACTGTGTTTCTCTTATCTGAGCACTCTGAAATGGGGAAAGTGAGACGTGTTGGCAAGCCACCTTCAGTCAAATTTATGTGAGATCAATATATTGTCAACAGAGGTGAAGACAGCTCTGATTTATCCTGTTCCAATTTAGAATGGTTATATGAACTGACCAAATGAAATATTAGTTTGGCTAAAGGGTACTTATATGTGATCATCCTTAAGGAATAATTATAAAGCTAATTTTCTAATTTTCATTGAAACATGCTAGAGTTGTATTTTTTTTTGGAAAATAGAAAGAGGGAAAATCTTATGTTTATTATTGTGAAATTTTGGGTGTACAAGAAGGAGTTTGACTCAAGTAAAATGTTGGCTATGAGCTCCTAATGTCTTTTTAACCCTGCTAACCCAGTACATGTTTTCTAATGAATCCATAAATTCCATAAACATTTTTAGTTTAAAGTCTCTATCATATGATTTTAATGACATGCTAACAATGGCTTATGACTTTAAAATCACATCACTATACTTGAGCAAATTTAGTTTTTGTTAACAAAAAAGGGATGCAAAAATCATAGCTGTTACAAACTTTGGAGTATAGTTAATGTTAATATTTTAATAGTTTTTCACCAATAGTAACAAATTTACTTCACCAGTACTATGGGTCAACAATTGGGGGGGTGGTAATGGGTTTTATTTTTTATTCTTATTTCTGTTCTGGAGTAATGAAAATGTTCTAAAATCAATCATGGGGATGTATGCACAACTATGTGATGATACTGCAAGCCTGTGATTATATACTTTGGATGGTTTGTGTGGTGTGTGAATATATCTCAATAAAATTGAAGGAAAATAAAAGGATGCAATAGGAGAAGAACATTACTTTGAATAAGAGCACTATACTCAGATAGTCCCTATGATGCAGTTGGAGATTTTTAGGCAGATTAATTCAGTCAACTAATATTGCTCTTAATTTAACAATACAATGAAATGTGAAGAACCAGAAAAGACAGTTTTTCAAACAGTCACTATGGTCCATGTATCACAAATAACATATTTATTTTAATAATAGTATGAGCAGAAATGATGAAGAGCAAAATTTTTTATTGTTAATTTGCACTGGAAATTGTTAACATGACAGTGAATATTCTCATTTGCTAACTGCCAGAATGCGATATACCAGAGATGCAATGGCTTTTAAAAAGGGGAATTTAATAAGCTGTAAGTTTACAGTTCTAAAGCTATGAAAATGTCCAAATTAAAGCAAGGCTATAGAAATGTCCAAGCTAAGGCATCCAGGGAAAGATACTTTGGTTCAGGAAGGTCAATGAAGTTCAGGGTTTCTCAACTGGAAAGGCACATGGCAAACATGGTGGCTTCTGCTAGCTTTCTCTCCAGGCTTCTTGTTTCATGAAGCTCCCCCTTGGGCATATTCCTTCTTCATCTCCAGGGGTCTCTGGCTACGTGGGCTCTCTTGGTTCTTGTAGATCTCCTGTCATTCTTGTGGCTCTAAAAAAGGACTCTCTCCAAAATGTTTCCTCTTTTAAAAGGATTCTAGGTAAACTAATCAAGATGGATGGAGTCACATCTCCATCTAATTCAAGGTTAATACCCACAAATGGGTAAGTCACAGCTCCGTGGATATAATCTATTCGAGTCTCCAACCTATAGTACTGAATAGGGATTAAAAGAAACAGCAGCCTCCACAAGATTGGATTAGGGTTAAGGCATGGCTTTTCTAGGGTACATAAATTCTTTTAAACTAGCACTGTGATCCAATTTAAATGTGCAAGTAGAGACAGTGTCTTGGATTTACCAATAATTTACTCTCATAGGAAAAGGAAATAAAGTAAAACTTGGGAGGGTCACTCCATATGTACAAAGAACTTTTGTTCTCCATTTTACAGAAATTGGCGAATGACTGACCAGGATATATACCTTCTTTTAAATAGCTGTCGATGTCAAGACCATATCCTATGTGTTTCTTCAGCATATGTAGTTGTAACTCAGACTTCATATTCCATGCAATAAACTTAGCTGGAGTAGACTTTAATCCTTTACATAAGGTACTTTAATTATTCTGTAGGACTACCTGGAAACACAACCACACCATTTAAAATGCTACTTCTGTTAGAAGACATTCCTGACCTACCAAATAGAACTTTGGTAGACAAATCATCCATAACGTGCTGGCTGACAAAATCACAGTAGTATAGCAATTTCATTTTCCTTTTGGAATAGTACCTAAAGCTAAGCAAAAAATGCAGTCCTGTCCCATTCAATTCCTAAATGAAATACACATCACGTTTGCATGAAGGAAAAAAAACAGCATAGCTAGAAATGTTTTGCTTTTTTACGAAAGTCAACTTTTTCCCTCCAAAAGGCTCCATTCACATTTTCTATTCATTTTTTACCCAATAAGAACATAGAAAACGGAAAAGAAATGATTAATTCTAAAAATATTTAAAAATAACTTCTCCTTCCAAAGCCAAGATTATATGAATGAGTTTTACATCTCAAGACACTTTGACAGAGTTGTGGATCACCAGAGATAAGGGAGGTAACCAGGGAGAAGATTAGCTGACATTAGCGACTTCCATTAGTGACTTACTAGTGAATTTAGTACAGTTTACAGTTTACATTAAATTTCAAAGTTTTTTGTACTCTGTATGGTAACTAAGTATCATAACATTAGATTAGTTTTCAGGGGTGGCCCATTTACTTCCTTGGGTAATTAGCCCCAACTATCTTTTCTAAGTTTGATCTGTTCTCAGATATCAATTTACTCTCAAAACCTTTACTCATAAGTTTCTTATTTGAAGTAAACTCGTTAGAGAAGACCAGATAAGAAACACTTGTAGTTAGAAGTTTTGTTTTCTTGTAAGTATAACCAGCTATATCTTGAGAGCCACTCTTACTGGAGCATGACCATATGCCATCTCACAGGAAAGGGCAATTATTAGACAGCACGGTCTGCTCTCATACCTGTTGGGGTGTTGGGAAGTGAGAATAAAATAGAGTGCAGCAGCTTGTTGTCAGTGGTCCTTCTGCTCACCATGGCCAAACTGATTTCTGACACCAGAGATGCAATAAAGCCCATGGAATTGAGAGTCTAGGAGAAGTGTGAAATCCTTCCTAGGATAACGCCTGATTCTCCCCATCAAATTTGCTATGCTGTTTCCAGAAACTCAATTTCTGTTAGCATGATCTTACCACTGTGAGTGTACTTTTTATTTTACTGTATTTTCCTTTGCATGCTGCTGTCTAGTATTCAAAGTGCACGGTGTTTTCCCCATTCTACTCAGATGTAAAATTTTCTTGATTTCTGATGTTTTTGCAGGGCCCTTCCTGAATGGGAAACTGACCTCATTTCCTGCCACTATTATATTCCTCTCCTCATGGTTCAAGCACGCCCCCTTCCTTCCCTGAACACAAGGACCTCAGATTTACTGACTAGATTTTAAGTGAAAACTGAATGATAAGTTCACCCTACATTTTTACCAACACATGTCATATTGTAACTCTACTGAGAATTTTGTCCCCACTGAATCTTTTTTTTTTTTTTTTGATGGGCATCATCCACGGGTCTTGCTGCTATTGCAATCCTCTTCCCTTCTTCTTCCTTAAAATTCCCAACTTCTTTTTCTCTGGAGGACTTTGAACCTATGATTTTGCTCTAGAATGTGGATTTTTAATTTTCTAAAGAGATGTAAGGCAGACAGGGTTGTAGAATGGAAAACACCTTAGACTGCTGCAGGAGAACTAGGTTCTAATCCTGGCTTTGCTGTTTCCCAGGCTTTAAGACCTCTGAGCTTCAGTCCCCTCGACTGCAAAATGAAAGAGTGAAACTAATAGTCTCACAATTCCCTTCAAAACTACGTACTTCAGTGATAGGAAATTGGAGCTTTTCCTGTTCAATTTTTCCACTGATTTCTGAGATTCCCCTTTAAGATTCTTTGACACTGAAATAAGTCAAATACAAAATTTCAGATAACTAGGTTTACTGTGGCATCCTCTTTTCTTTAAATAACTAAACTGTATATATTTTTCCTTTTCAAAATGAAGTTTGAGGGAAATCCGCTTCTGGAGATCTCTTAATTAACATGCATTGCTCAGGCAGCTAAGGCAGCCTACTCTCTATTATTACCAATGTATGCGGTAGTTTGTAGACGTCATTGGCGAGTGCTGTGAGTTTGGGGGAGTCCTCTGAGTGAAGCCCTGCTTAGCAGGCTTAATGTTAAGATGGTGTCATCCTAATCAGCTGCCTCTGACAGAGTAAACATGGTTCCGTCTGTGCTGTCCCTCCCTGGCTGGCTGTGGGTTTCCGGCCCACTGAGCACTTGATGCCAAGCAGTCTGTTAAGGGACCGAAAAGAGACTCTTTGGGGCTCCCTGGTATTTATCACTATTTAGGAGACCTGAAATTCAAAAATCCGAGGCTCATATGTACCAGTTTTATTCTAAACATTTTATCAGGTACATGTGGAGGGATTTTTCTTTTGGCTTTTTGTCTTTATCATAAGAAGACTCTCCTGTTTGTTTAGGGGTATTTGATAACCCTCTCCTTGATGTAACTAAATGTAGTTTAAAAACTAGCATTAAAATCAAACAGCTTAAATTTTTTTAAGTCAATAGTCTTGATTTATTAACAAACTCAGAGACCGAAGGGAGATGTTTTTCATGTAAGAAATACTATTTCTAGAGAAATGAATCAAATTGCTTTTTAGGTACTCACTCTTAAAAGTGTAAAATATATGTAAAACCGGTGGTAAATAGGTACTTGTCTTCTGAGCTGAATTGTACAAGTAAAAACTATTGAAAGCTAAGTGTAGAAATACATGTGCAGACACACATGCACAAACACACATTTTAGGGAGGCATGTTTGTAGGGTGGGAGAGTATGCTGGTGAAAGAAAATGAAATGAATAACCAATGGAGCTTGCCATGAAAATATTAGGAATAGACTATATCTTCTAATTCTTGCATTTTGTTATATAGCCACAAAAATGTTCCTCATTTCATTGTAAAAATTTCCAGTTTAATGTTTTCTCCAACTAGATTAAAAAACATTAATTTTTTCATAATTAAAAATAAATACTATTTTATAATGATGCATGAATTCTAAAGCAGATGCAAATTTTCTCCAAAGGTTTTTAATTTTAAGGTAAATACTTAAATGTGATACTCCTGCAGGAAACACTTTGTATACACATATACAGTGTGTGTACATATCTGTAGCTTCACATGAAATTTTCAGCAGAGTAATCATTGTGGCACAGAGGACAGCAGCACAACAACAATAACTCTGTAAGAAACACGTTAACCTAAGCTACTTTATTCATAAAGTATTTGCATATATATCTCTGTGTTTCCAAAAACTTAAAATATTAGAATAATGTCAGGCCAACAGTAGTAAATACTTAGAAAAAACTATAAAAGGAATCCCTAATAGTTTTTGGTCTTCCCTGAGAAATTAAGGAGGCAACTTTTATTGGTTAGAAAATAACTCATTTAGTATTTGAAAAATAATGCCTTTTGGATTTGTTTGTTTTTAGTGTAACTGTTTTCTGTTTGGTTTAAATGGATCTCTGCTCACTCCCCACTGAAAGGGAGTAATGGAATTTCCTGGGCTCTCTTGAAAGTAAATATCGAAACTGTGCTAAGGAAAATGTATCTGAGGAGCTATTTCCATGGTTTGAGTGGACTTCTGGCATCAGAGCTCTGTAGGAAGGGTAATTGTGGCATCACTCTGACATTTTTTCCTTGTAAAGATCTGAGAGAATATATATGTGTTTGCCATATATAACCTATACTATATAGAAGATTTGCTTGCCTTTAAAGTAATCTACCCTATAGAGCCTGTAATTATAGATTAAAACATATGTATTGGGAAACTGATCTTGAAAACCTTGAAATTTTTCTCTGACACCTGTCATGAGAACATTGAAATGTAAGTACTATTTGTTTTATGTAAGAAAAATGTTAAAATTATAAGTAAATTGATAACTAAGCCAGTCTCAGGAAATAACACTAAGTCACATTTTGGGGATATAAAGCAATAGTTAGTCCCTATAATAATTTTTTCTCAGGTCAAGAGTATTGAGAAATAAAATAAACATATTTTACATTCTACCTTCCAATTTGTGTATGATTATTACTTCTTTTGTGTGCCATAAATGCTATTTTTGCTGTTCTTAGTAATAAGCAAAAAACATTCATTTTAAATGATGATCTGTAAAAATTCTGTACTTATTGGGATCTGTAAAAAATCAGTTTTGCTACTAGAGGGGTATAATGCTGTTTAATATGCTTTTCTTTTTGCAATTAAATTAGATGTTTTTTAGGGGAGAAAAACTCATAAAGGAAACAGCCTCGGAGATATAATATGCTCTAACATTTAAATAATTAGACTTCTGTCTCATTGAAATGTATGTGCTCTAGGTTTGATAGTGATAAAAGCATGCATATTAGTATGATTAGGAAATTACATCATGTCACAGCATAATTGATTGATTGATAGCTGAATGAAAACTAACCATAAAGCATGTGAAAATAAATGCATGTTCCACAGTTACTCAGGCAGAATTTTTGCATCTACCCAGTTACATGATTAGGAACTGAAATGCTTATCTTCCAAACAAAATGAAATTGATATTCTTTCTTTAGCTTGTGTCTGTTTATGCTTCTTTCACTATAATACAGGCAGGAGAGAGAATAAGAGGGTTTGAAATGCTTAGTGCTCAACTCAGTATTTAATTGTTCTTCAAGATCCATCAGATGGACACCACATTACTAATTGACTCTGTGAGCAGTTAGTGTTGTGGAATTTACCTTTCTGAGCCTCAAGTTTTAAATGTAGGCCCCACTAACACAAAAGCTAATACTCTCTTACATGTCTCAAGAGAATCGAATTTCCCAAACATTTAAATTATCATCAATTTTTAAAAAGCATTGTGTCAATTTTCTGCTTGTGGTTTTACTTTCTCATTCTCTATCTTGATCTTTTAAAGATTCTTGCTCACATAAGTCTTCAGTGACATGCTAGAGTAGAAGGGCTGGAGAAGTGAGACCACTGCAGGATTCCCTGTTTCAAAGCTGAACCAATATTCACCATTGACATATCCATTCATCTGTGCAGGGTCATTGGAAATCCTCTCTCTCTAGTTTTTCCTTCCCTTCAGGGAGCAGTGCTTAAAAGAGCAAACCCCTGGTGTGAAGAGATAGGAAAATTCTCAGCACGGCCAATGGTGCCAGGAATCGAATTAGTTGTCCATTTGCACATGACTGTCTATTGGAGCTCCCAGCACACTGAGGCACTGTGCTTTCTGTTGATGCTTTGTTTACTTAAATGTCTGTCGGTGGCACTTCAATTTAATTTTTTTTAATGGAAAAAGTCATATCACACACAAAATATGCTGGAAGGGTAAAAACACTAGGATCTGTTTTGGTCTGTAGATTTAAAGCATTTTTATTAGATATGCAAAACTTGCTCAATGAAAAATTTTTAAAAATGAAGTTTTATATGCATGTGCAAGAAAAGATTTGTGCTCTGCATTCTACTAACAACAACAACAAAAGGTAAATAATGACTGAATTCACTCCTCTTTTGAGGAGTTTCAAACTTGTCATTTATTTTGCCATTGTTGACACTCCCAGATCTAGTTTGGCATAAATTACATTTTGACGTGACTGAACCTACAATTTTGTCTATCTTCACGTGCATTATCTATTCTAAGTGAGAGGCACTAAAGGACATGAGTTGTCATTAAATCTTAAGGTGCCAGAAGTCAGCAGTAAAGAGGTTTTTTTTCCATTTTGATTTCTTTTGTTAGGAGATACTACTGTAGTTTTATCTGTTGGGCCAGGTTAAAAAGTTTTGTGAGGAAAGTTTTGAAAACCCTAGAAAGAACATAACTTATTTAGGAGGTGAAAGCTGAGAATTCTGGTTCTCTTTCCAGCTCCTAGGGAACCAAACCATTTCAACAACTTTGAGTTTGTGATTACTCTTTGTTGATTATGTTTCTTCTTACATTTAATTTTTTTATTTCTAATTAAAAATTCTTTATTTTGGTCTGTTTTTCTTCGTACTGTTCTGTGCTTTACTTGGCAAGTTATAATTAATATAATAGTTTATTTTCCCCTGCTTGCAAGTTTTATATGCATCCCTACTAATACATGACGGAAAATATGGGGAATAATATTTGACATCAACATCTGTATCCATTCACATGTCTACTGGATGCAAGTCATTGTGCAGTATAGTTTTAAAAGAGAGGTAATGTTGTGGCAAACAGTTTAATCGAACTGAGTGGCATTACACCAGAGAGAAAATGTGCCATAACAGCCAAGCTTGAAAAAAAGAGCAAACTGTGTATTAAAGCAAACCAGAACTGATCCTAACAGATTAACCACAATGAAGAGACTGTCATCCTTAAAAGAGCATACTACACAACTGATTTTAGAAGTACCTACTACTCACTTTAGATTTATTGAAAAGACATTTACAGCATGACTATTTTCCTTTAAAATGGCAAAACACAAACTATAACTCCACACATATCATCTATTGTTTCTTTTTAAGTTAGGCTAACAAACAGTTCCCGGTGATACAATTAGGCCATTCCTTCCCTTTAGTGATTTAGACCTTTTAAAGAAATGTCATCTCAGGTTATCCTCAATAAAAAATAATCCATCAAAGTTACCATGATATACCATACATCTTAAATATCAGTGTGTGCCCTCTAACCATTAGTTATCAAATATTGTGTAGAACTTTCATGGCATAAACTCTGTTAATAGAGTTTTACAAGAAGAAATAAAATGATGTGACTTCAACTATATGAGATTCAAAATCATATTTATGATGTTTGTTTCTGATATTTTGTGGCCCATATAAAGTTTTAGGCATAATACTTGGCTATAAGGACATAAAAATTCAAAGAACTTAGTGTCTTTTGTTGTGATCTTGTTACACAGGTCTTATTCAGTGGCACCCATAATATATTCTAATCCAGTCTTGTTTTATTTATTTTGTGAAGACTGTAGTAGTAAATATTGATTTATAATGAAACTAAGCATACGCATAGTAGGTACTAATAGAAAATTTCTATTATTCTGATTTTATATATAAAAAAAGAGTTACTATTTAGAGAAACAGTGACTTCCCTGTGTTTCATGAGAATATACAGGTTAGGTTTTATCCTTGCTATGACATTTTTGCTTATTTTCTTTCTTATAATTTATTATGTACATACTCTGTGCAAAGTACAGTGTGAAGATGAATAAGCTAGTTTTAGCATAGCGAAATTTTGGTACAACAGAGTATGTGCTATAATTGGCTAAATGAGTTTTTTTTTTCCTGTATTAGAGATGTTGTGGTTTTACAGAACAATCAATGCATAAAATATATGATTCCCAAATTATTAATAACTTGCCTTAGGGTAGAACATTATTAAATTGATGATAGCACATTTATTTATAACTGTACTACTAGTTATAGTCCATGTTTTAATTTAGGGTTCACTTTTTGTGTGGTGTAGTTCTATGGCTTTTTAAACCATTTTTATTCTGTTACCATATACACAGTCTAACATTTACCCTTTTAATCGCATTCATATATATATATTTCCGTGGTGTTAATTATGTTCTCAGTGTTGTGCTACCATCACTACCATCTGTTACCAAAACATTTCCATCATTCCAAATAGGAAGGAATCCTGTATGTCTTAAGCTTTGACTTCCCATTCCCAATCCCTACCCTGTCCCCCTGGTAACTTATATTCTTGATTTTGACTCTATGAATTTTTTTATTCTAATTATTTCAGATCAGTGAGACCATAAAATATTTATCCTTTTGTGTATGGCTTATTTCACTCAATAAGACGTCTTCATGGGTTCATCCATGTTGTCACATTTTAGGACTTCATTCCTTTTTGCGACTGAATAATATTCCATTGTATGTATAGCAACATCCATTCGTTGGTTCTGGACACTTGGAATGCTTCCATCTTTTGGCAATTGTGAATAATGCTGCCATGATATTGGTGTGCAAATATCTGTTTGAGTTCCTGCTTTCCAATCTTTTGAGTATATACTTGGTAGTGAGATTGCTGGGTCATACGGTAGTTCTGTATTTAGCTTTCTGAAGAACCAGTGAACTGTCTTCCACAGTGACTACACCATTTGCATTCCCACCAGCAATGAATGAGTGTTCCTATTTCTCCACATCCTCTCTAACACTTGTTATTTTCCATTTTTTAATAGCAGCCATCCTAGTGGGTATGAAATGGTATCTCTTTGTGGTTTTTATTGCAGTTCCCTGATGGCTAATGATGTTAAACATCTCCTTGTGTATTTTTGGTTATTTGTATATCTCTTTTGGAGAGATGTCTCTTCAAGTTTTTTGCTCAATTTGTAATTGGGTTGTTTGTCTTTTTGGTGTTAACTGAAGGTTTGTTTTATGTAATCTCTATATTAAACCTTTATTAGATATGTGATTTCCAGATATTTTCTCCCATTGTGAGGGTTGTTTTTTCACTTTCATGACAAAGTCCCTTGAGGTAGAAAATTTTTAATTTTGATGGGGTCCCATTTATCTATTTTTTTTTTTAATTTATTTTTTTACATGGGCAGGCACCGGGAATCGAACCCGGGTCCTCTGACATGGCAGGTGAGCATTCTTGCTTGCTGAGCCACTGTGGCCCGCCCTCTATTTTTGTTTTTGATGTTGCTTGTGCTGTGGGTATAAAGTCTAAGATACCATTGCCTAACACAGAGTCCTGAAGATGCTTCCCTAAGTTTTCTTCTAGGAGTTTGATATTTCTGGCTTTTATATTTAGGTCTCTAATCCATTTTGAGTTGAATTTGTATTAGGTGTGAGGTAGGGGTCCTCCGTTTTTTTCTGCAAATGGAGACTCAGTTTTCCCAGCACCATTTGTTGAAGAGACTGTTCTTTCCCAGTTGAAGTCTTTGCACCCCTGTCAAAAAATCAGCTGGCCATAAATACGAGGGTTGGTTTCTGAGCTTTCTGTTCTATTCCATTGGTCTTTATGTCTATCCCTGTGCTGGTACCATGCTGTTTTGATTAGCTTGATTGATTCTTACCATAAGGAATTTACCATAGAAGAGTTATATACCCTCTCTTGAGTTCCCAAAATATTCTATTGCATTACTCTCTGTAACTGGTAATCACACATTATTCTAATCATTGAATGCCATGCAATATAACAATCATGCTTTCTTATCACAAATGAACTTTGGGAGAAAAAAGTGCACTGTAGCATTATGGTTATACGTGCATAAGATTTTAATAAACACACACACCACACATAAATATAAGTACTGAGGAGGATAAAGGAAGAAGATAACTGACCTCAAGGACTCCATGATCTAGTGGGAGAATCAAATAGACATAGTGTAGTTGGCCCAGGAAGGAAAGGATGGGTTGCAGTGGGGTGCATTGCAAGCAAAGAGCAGCAGCATATGCAAAGAAATAAGGAGTAAAAAGTCTAGAAAACTTTTAGAAAGTTAGTAGTATATACAATATGCTCTCAACAATGTAAGAAATAGAAGTACATATACATAGAAAAACTCCAAAGCAAATCTTAAAATATTTAAGGGAAAATTGAAAACTTGAATGGAGGTTGTGATTGCATGAATACAGATAATGAGCATTCTGTAGTTTCCATATTTTTAAATAACAAGTTTGTATTTTAAAACCAAGGACAATAGTTTGTTCATTTTTCAAAATAAGCCAAAAATAAATAAATGTATACATATATTCAATAAAGAAGAAATGGAAGAAAAAATGCAGGAAATCCGAGAGACTGCTAAAAAAAGGATGAGGGCTGACTTAAAACAATAGCATAGGAAGAGAAGAGGTATTAGATTCTAGTGTTTAAGAGATTAACTGAGAAGACTTTATCACTGATTCAATGTAGGGAAAGAGGAGTGTCAACAAAATACCTTATTCCTAGCTGGAATGCCTAGAAGAGTTGTCAGTAAGTTCTTTCTGCACATGTTCAGTCTGTGCCCATCTGATGGGCATTTGGATGGATGGTTTTGAAGTTCAAGAACTTGGCCAGAGGTTGAGATTGAAGATTCGTGAACAGGAGCCTTAGGAGTACATGAGGTCCCCCAGAGACAAGGTCCACAGACCATGGAGTTAGAGAAGAATTTTAAGGCTTGAATCCCCATTTTTAAGATTTATTATCCCCAAAGAGCAGTATGATGCTAAATCTAATTCCATTCAATCTGACATTATGTCTTTTAGTTAGAAAGCCAAAACTTGTGAGAATTCAAAAGAAACCTAGAAAATATAATCCTAGGCAGCAACCTCCTTGAAATGAGGTCATGGAAGCAGCTGTAAGGGTTTGAACCCAGAGAAGCTGTTAAGGTCGTGGGCTTTGTAGCCAGATGGCCTGGTTTCAAATCCTTGTTCTGGCTTGTGCCAGCTGTGCAACTGTGACCATGCTATTGGATATCTTACTACCTTAGTTTCTTTATTTGGAAAATGGGGATCATAATAAAGTGGTGAGGAATAAAAGACTATAAATATATAAAGCATTTGGAATAGTGCCTGGCCCATAGTAAGTGCTATATATGTTAGCTGTTGTTGTTATTCTTTTTAAACACAGCCAACTGTAGAGAGCTCATACTTCATAACTCTAGTTATTGGTACAATTATTTTTAATAAAATAACACAGGTAGTTATTGGCATGGTTGTGAAAGGAATTGAAATCTCCTAATCGTAAATTATTAGGGGAGAGATTAGAAGATATTTCATATATTCTTCTGAAATCTACTTACCTATAACTTCCTCTCATTATGTCCCCTGGAATTCCCCTGGAATGCCATAGAAGAACTCTTCTGGAAGTGATGGTTTCTAAAGAGGAACTTAATGTTCCAGTTTCTTTCCTTACATCATTTCATTTAATCCTCAGAGCAAGAATGTTATGTTTCCTATTTAAAGGTGGGAATACTGAGGCTTAGAATGGCTAAGTAATTTGCCTAAGGTCCCATGACTAGTAACTGAAAGTCTAGTGATTCAAACCTGGAATAATTGAGATATATGCCCAAATTCATATTCATTCAAGGTCAGGGTATGAAATTGCTGACATTTCAACAGAGTTGACAGTTAAAAATTAAAAGAAGTTATTATAGTAAATGATGGTTTTCAAGGCAGTTTTTCATGGTAAGTTGAGTGAAAAAAGATATTGTGAAAAGGTTGAAAAATGATTTTGATAAAATATCTGTGGAGTCTCTATTTCCGATTTTGTTCTTTCAATACATACTTTTAATTCTTGAAAGTCATATTTCCCACAGTAAATTCTACATTATTAATATTTTCTTCAATAACAACCTGTACTTCTACATTCTACAAGGCAAATACCAATTGGAAGACTCTTAGCTAAAATAATCATGGATACTTTAGGAGTAGAAGTTAGTAAGAGATCCAGAAAATACTAAGGGCTAGCATCACACGCCTTGATTATACTTCCTTCTTCTTGAAACTGGGTACCTTACCTCTGCCCTACCAAAATACATATTGTAATTGGTAAATGAAAATGGAAGTGGACAGGCCCTATACAGGATGAGTTTGTTCAAGAGCTTTGAGTGGTGTGTTGATTTGAAACTTTTATGTACCCCAGAAAAGCCTGTTCTTCTAATCCTGATTCAATATTGTAGGGTGGGACATTTTGATAAGGTTGTTTCCTTGGAGATGTAACATACCCAATAGTGGGTATGACCTTTTGATTAGATGGAACTATGAGTCTGCCCATTCAAGATGGTTCTTGATCATTTTACTGGAGTCTTTTAAGCCAACACAGAGAAATGTTTAAGAGAAAACATAGATTCAGCTAAGTCAGGACCCCCAAGACACCTAAAGAGAAAGCCACTGTAATCAGAAGCCAGAGGCAGTGGAACTGGGAATGAGAATCAGTAGACAGCAGCCATGTGCCTTCCTGTGTGACAAGACACTGGCCTTTTTTCAGAGATAAGATATCTCTCTCTGGATGCCTTAGTTTGGACATTTTTAAGGCCTTAGACTGTGCACTTGTAACTTACTAAATCCCCCTTATAAAAGCTGATCCATGTCTGGTATATTGCATTCTGGCAGCTTTAGCTAACTAAAACAGATGGTGAAGCTTGAAGTGTTATTGTTTATGTAGGAAAATAACTTGCTCAGATTTGTCCTAGAGTGCTGTTCTAGTTTGCTAGTTGCCAGAATGTAATATACCAGAAAAAGAATGGCTTTTAAAAAGGGGAATGTAATCAGATGCTAGTTTACAGTTCCAAGGCCAAGAAAATGCCCCAATTAAAACAAGTCTATAGAAATGTCCAATCTAAGGCATCCAGGGAAAGATACCTTGGTTCAGGAAGGCCGATGAAGTTCAGGGTTTCTTTCTCAAGTGGAAGGCACATGGCAAACACAGTCAGGGTTCCTCTTTCATCTGGAAGGGCACATGGCGAACACGGCATCATCAGCTATCTTCTTCTCCTGGCTTCCTGTTTCATGAAGCTCCCCGAGAAGCATTTTCCTTCTTCATCTCCAAAGGTTGCTGGCTGGTGAACTCTGCTTCTCGTGGCTATGTCGTTCTACTCTGCTCTCTCTGAATCTCTTTCATTCTCCAAAATATATCCTCTTTTATAGGGTCCAGAAACTTATCAAGACCCATCCAAATGGGTAGACATGTCGTCACCTAATCCAGTTTAACAACCACTCTTGATTAAATCACATCTCCAGGGAGATGATCTGATTACAGTTTCAAACATACAGTATTGAATAGGGATTGTTCTACCTTTATGAAATGGGATTTTGATTAAAACATGGCTTTTCTAGGGTTCATACATCCTTTCAAACCAGCACAAGTGCAGTACCAAAGCTAATGTGTGGGGCATAGAGAAGATTTTATTTTAAAAGAGTAGAAAAACAGAACTATTAAATTTTGAATAGTAAACTTAAATTCTACCAATTATTAGCTATATAATAGCACTTTATATCAATACATACCTTATCTCATTTGGTGTGTACATCAATTGTGTGGGGTTTGCTATTGAGAAATCTAAAGTTTAAAGATTGCTTTTCAGACCCAGATTATTGCAATAGTGAATAGGGAACTGGTACTAAATGCATGCCTTTTGGCTACTGGCATTCCATTATCTACTATCAAAAAAGAGCAAAAAAACAAAGAAAAACATTTTTTAAAGTTTCCTTTAATTTTGGAAACTACTAAATTACAGATACATTTTGCTACCATCATCTCTTAATCCAGGCAAGAAAAGGCCTTGTTTTAGAGGGTTCAATCTTTTCCTCTTTCAGTCCTCTCCTTTACCCCATTGCAGAGAATCCTAGGGGCCAAAAGAATATGCCCACTTGGGACTCATGCTCTCATTCTACATTGTGTTCCAGAGGTACCTGGAATTCTCTGCACAGATAACCCTGAGTTCATTTCCAGTACTCATGCAGGCCTTCTCTCCAGGTCTGTCATCCCAAGGGTGAAAAGGGCCCTTAATGGATGCATCCCTGACCAAAGGTGAGGCTAAGAGGCAGCTGGTTGTAGATGGGGGCTTAGCAGGGGATGGATGGAACGTGCATCTACACATGCATATATAAAACCTTTATGGTGTGGAGTGTTGAGGAGTGAGAAAACAGCCAGCTGCAGGGTGGCTTTCCCGCATTCTAGAAGAGCTTTTATGACCTAGGAGGCTGAAAATTTTGAATTTGAACCCAGCTTTCCAGGTGTTTATGAATATATAATTGTCAAAGTGGAAAGATAGAACATATTTTATTTAACATTTTGATAGTCTGGTTTATAACTTCTAAAAATGTTTTAAATATTTGGATATATGGTATGTGTTAGACCCTGCATGAAGTCAATGTCCAAAACCAGTCATTCAATCAAAATATGCATCATGTACCTACTTTGTATAGATACTGTGCAAGGCACTGGGGAACAATGATAAATAATACAGATATTCATTATTTGACAACTAATAAATATCCACAGTGTATATGTTAGACATGCTTCTATCACTTGAGTTACAGCTATGAACAAGACAAGTATGTCCCTGTCCTATTCTAATGGTATAGATTCTTGGTCTCAAAAGAACAGCTAGTAGGGGATACAGATGAAATAGGAAGTTAAAATGCCATGATAATGTTAAGTACAGGGTGATATGGAAAATGGCAGGGGGGAGGGAAGGCTTATTCTAGGAAGAATTATAGCATAGTAATATTAATAATAATACCAATAATAATAATAATTCTCAAGTTTAGAAGAGGGTATTTTAACCTCAAAATATCTAATCTTAGGGAATCAAGTCCTTCCTACTCAAACAAGGACAATTTAGTTTTTAAATTCCTAAATAAGACTGAGATCAATAATAAACCTTAGAAAACAAAGTTTGCATCATTCATGAATAACCAATTAAATGTGGTAAATTACTAAAACACTCACTTTCTTTAGGCAAGTGTATGCTGGCTTTATATATCACATGTGATAGAGAGTGGGCATAAAATACAAATATATATATATATTATACTACATTTAAACCAATCTTAAGATTTAGTCTGTAAAACATAATGGATATTTGTTACACAAGTGAAACTAGCAAGGGTTCAGATGTTGTAAAATAAGTACTAACCACACATTCATCCCCTCCCTGACGTGAGCTCTGGCTCCCACATGGTTGCCCTCCTCCTTACTGGAAGAATTCTCCTACCATTAAAAACCCAAGTAGCAAACTGAAAGGATAAAAGGCCCAACATTACTACATAACAGTCAGAAAAATTCTGTTACTTAATCATGACTTCCTTCTGAAGCAAAGAGGAAGATGATGATAGAAGAGCAATGTGTTTGCGTTTCGGGCAGTGTAGTGAAGGAATCCAAAAACCTGTTACATATTGTAAATACTCATCCTATTAAGGATGAGTTCTAACTGGGATGAGATTTTCATTTTTCTTGAGGATAAGAATGAGTATTCTTTAATCATTTCTTTCCATATAGCTTCATATATTTCTTTAAAAGCTATAGGTCTTTCTTAAATTTGAAAGTCCTATTAGATATTTCAGTAATAACTGCTAGTCTCCACCTTTTTTATAATATAAATCATTACAAAGACTGGGAATACAGTTCTCAATTATGGCCTATTTTTCAGGGTTGTTCTGTCTTGCCATATACAGCAACAGCTGTATATTGTCCACTCTTAGGTGGCTTCCAGTTGGTGATTTTCTAATGGTGGTATGGTACATACTCTAAACGAGTGTATGTATCCGTGCCGTCTGTGTATCTTTCCATGCGACAGAGGAAACCCAGATGCCATCTGCCATTCTTCAGAGAAGGTATGGTCCTGCTGATGCCTTCATTGGGATGTCCTGTGGCCTTAGAACTATAAATTTGTTAACTAATGTATCCTCATTTTTAAAAGACAACCCATATCTGGTGTATTGCACTCCGGCAACTTTCGCAAAGCCAAAACGGGTGGCAGTGGGTTTGCCTCAATCCTTCTACATTCTTTCACTCTGAAAGACCTTGTAACCAAGGTTCATAGTGACTGGGATTAGAGGTAGTCAGTAGACCATGGAATAGGACATGGAACACGATTCTACTGATTGGCTCACTGGAAGATAGGAAGATGTCTGGAAAAAGGGATTCTGAAGATCAAATGTACACCACTTGTGCTCAAATTCCTTCCTATCCATCTCACAGAGGTGCCCTTCGTTTTCCACCGGTATTCATATGACACCTGTGTATTCTTGATTCTCTCTCTTTTCATCTTACTGAGGACTCTGTTCCATCAATTCCCACCTACCCCTGATCCATACAATGTTGTAGCCTTTTTGTTGTGGGGGGGGGAGGGAGAGGGGAGGAGACCGAGTCTCCTGCATGAAAGGTGAGCATTCTACCACCAAACTACCTGTGCAGCCCTACAAATGTTGTATCTTTAATTTATCCCTTTCCACTATTTCTTTGCCCTCAGCCCAGAGCAGGGTTAGCAAACTTTTTCTGTAAAGGTCCAGATAATATGTATTTTTGGCTTTGTTGACCATGTGGTCTCTGCCACAACTACTTAATTCTGCCTGGAGCTTGAAAGTAGCCATAAACAATTGGGTGTGACTATATTCTAGTACAACTTTATTTACAAAAAAAAAAAAAGATGGCAGGCTAGATTTGGTCCAGGAGGCTTAGTTTCTGACCCTTAGTCATGTAATAATCAGGTTTTCCCCAAATCCCTTAAGAACAAAAAATCCGTAGTCTCTGTTCTTATTTGCCCCTAAAATGCTGCTCATCTTTCTTAAGATGTTTATCCATGAGGCAAATGTTCCTGTGCTCACCGTCTCACTCTCACACATAACCCATTCACTATGGTTTCTCACTCCACCACTCCACTGTTAGTGCTCTTTCAAAGATCACCTATAGCCTCCTAATTGCTTATTTTCTCTCCTAATTGTACTTGACTTCTCTGATACATGTGCTATCATTAAACACTCTGTCCCTGAAATTCCTTCCTCACTTGTCTTTTGCAGCAGCATATTCTCTCCCTATCCCTGTTGTCTGTCTCTCCCTATTCAGTATATACCTTCTCGGTCCCCACTGCCTACACCTTAAATGATGGTTTAACTCAAGAGTTCGTTCTTGTCCCATTCTACAATATTCTATGTGCAGTGTCATTGTTACCATATTTTTCAACTATTTCCCATATGTTCATGAGTACCAAATCTCTTTGTAGAGTTTTGACTCCTCTCCCATCTTTCCAGGCCAGCCCATTGGCTGTACAAGCTTAGAAACCTTGGATTTATTCTCTAAAGAGAAACGAAGTGCAGCAATTTTGTGTCACATGATCAAGGTTGCAATTCTGGTTCTGGGATGGCCTTGGGAAAGTTCTTTAGATTCATGGAATCTGTCTAAATAAAAGAGGATAACAATCCTTCACAAAGGTTATTGGAAGATTAAATGTAATATTTGTCACAGTTCCATTATTAACTCAACTCTTTGACAGATATTTCACAAATATTTCTGTTTTTGTAATGATGCCTTTTGATTTTTTGCCCTTTTCCTTCATTCCTTGCAACCTAAATGATCAACCCATCTTTTTGACTCTACTTCTAAAATTTTTCCCGACCTCCAACTCCACCCCGTCAGCCCTATATATTTTTATCAGTATATTTCTAGAGAATATATCAAGTCAGCACTTTATGTGGGCAGAAGAATAAACTTCAAACATTCAAGTCCTTTTGCAGTTTGAATTCAAGTTCCTATTCTTCCATCCCACCCTATGCATAGATATATATACCTCTCTTCTAACCATACCAAACTACCCCATTTTCCAAATGTGTCAGGTACACTTGGCTTCATCTATGAATTTGACCATGCTTTCTCTGAGGCTTGACTTGGCTTCATCTATGAATCTGACCATGCTTTCTCTGAGGCTTGTCTTCCTCTATTTTAATGGATGAAATTCTAGTCAGCTTTCAAGCTATACCTTAAGTATTGACTCCTCTATTTAGCTACATCTCCTAACCAGTTTTAGAACTAAATCTTTTCTCTGCTAAATCCCACCATTTCAGAAATCTATTTTTGCACTTACCAAGTTGCATGATTATGTTTCCTTCCTTACAGATTATAAGCTCCACATGGGCAGAGATCCTTGTTCCCCACAATTTAGGGCACAAGTTCCCAAATAGTTGTAGGCACTCAGGTGTCATAGAGCATGATGTTTGTAATATTTTAAACAATTTACCCAACTGGACTTATTTGTTTTTCCTAGTGACAGTAACAGTTATCAAGATTCAGAGATTCAAGGAAAATGATTTTTGAGGATTCTGGTGTTGAGACTTAAATATATTTTCTCTAACCTATTTTCTCATAATTGGCAAAATACTTGAGAACAGGAAGCAAGGAGGAAAGGAAAGAAGCAGAAAAAAGTACTCACTGGTCCACATGCCAGGGCCAAAAGGGAGGAAAATGATACTGAAAGAATTTAAGACATAAGTAAAGGAAATTGAATTCCTTCTAGGCTTCCTTTTTGTTTGGTTGGTTCATGAAAAAGGCAGGGCTGGGTATTTGCTTTAAGCTTTTTCCAGATCAGAAATAAAGCAGGTGGTGAACTTGAGTAGAGGGCTGAGGTTGGTACTAGGTATTGTAGGTCCTAGACATTTTCAAAGATTACTAGCCCTAATATTTTAAAAATATTTGCAAGCTTAAATAACTGTCCCCTCTGCACCATCAGACAGATGTCTAAATGTGTGACCAAAAGCAGAAGTATAAAATCCACCTTCTTCAAATAATCTTACCTATTCATACAGGTCTGTCCATCAAACACTACCTTTCTGTCATGCCCTGTGGACCCAGACCTTTTATTTACTCGAAAATATGTATTTATGTGTTCTTTATCTATGTACATCTATCCTTCCCAACTTGTGTTTCTCAAGTTAGAAATTAAGATCAAAGCAAATTCTCCTATTCTATAATTCAGGGTTAGGTCCAGGTGAAATATCTATTACTGAGGTACTCAATTCCTAATTGAAATTCATAATTAAAATGATTACTTCATTGTTATGGAAAGCTATTTAGAAAACTCAGCAAAAGAATGATTTTTTTTTTTAACTATCTACATAAGTTATATTAGGAAATGCTCTAGTCAAAATATAATTTTTTTTCCATTTATGCCCCCAGCCCTCCTCCCTCTATCATTCTCACATGCGCTTCATTCAGTGTTTTAACATAATTATATTACAGTTAGGTAGTATTGTGCTGTCCCTTTCTGAGTTTTTGTATCCAGTCCTGTTGCAAGGTCTGTATTCCTTCAGCTCCAATTACCCAATATCTTACCCTATTTCTATCTCCTGATGTTCTCTGTTACAAACAAAATATTCCAAGTTTATTCATTAATGTCAGTTCATATCAATGAGACCATACAGTATTTGTCCTTTGGTTTTTGGCTAGTCTCACTCAGCATAATGTTCTCAAAATATAAATTTTGTAACAAATAAACATTTTTTGCTTTAGTCTCACACATAAGGTGACATGTTAAAATATTAATTACCATCTATTTTCAGCACCCTGCAATAATGACATTCCTTTATTCTTCCTCATACAAAAACATTTTTAAATTTTTGAACTGAATTCTTAACTAATAGAGATGACTTCAAAATTTTTGCCTCAAAGATGGGCATAAGGCAACTCTTCTTATTACCATTGTTATTGTTGTTATTACTAGTGATTGACATCTTGAAGCCTCTTAGCTTTTGTAATAAAGTCAAATGTACAAAATATACTCTGCATTATAAGACATTCATTAATGATATGATTCATAAGTGAAGTTATTCAAGGGTATGAGAAGGCATTCCATAGGTATTAGAGGGAACCTTTTGTTATTTTTTTCTATAATCTAGCTATAATTCATTTAAAAATGTAGGTCATAGGTTTTCTAGTAGTTTTATGCACTTTTACTTCTGAGGTTCTGAATATGAATTCAGTTGAGATTTAAAGAAACAGGAAGATATTTTGATGTGAGAGTTACAGGAATTCACAAGGAAATTAGTTTTATTTCTTCTCTGCTTTGTAATATAAAGAAGTGTATTCCACAAAATAAGATGAAGCAAGCCATTAATTTGACAGTCTCTTATAGCCCTGTTGATTCAGAAGGCTGAAAACAATGAGGATCCTTCAAGCTGGAGGTTAGATAAAATGGAAAGTATATCAGGGGAGGAATCGTTCAGTAACAGGATCCTTCTTAACATTTTATCATGAATAGGTATAAATTCTTGGTCCCCTGTTTTTGTGGTACTTTTTCATTTATTGGGTTTTTTTTGGTCCTATTTCACAAGGTCCTGAATCTCATTTCAAAGCTGATTGTATCAACTCTTTGGGTCCTTTCAGTAGGCAGGAGGTGTTTATTTACCTTATTACATGAGATATTTCATGAGTACAAACTGAAGTGCTTCCCACAAGTCTTATTTAGATGTTCTCAAGAAACAATTTTCAGTTCCTTCTATGTAATTATTATTTATTTGAATATGCCTCAGGATATCTTCTATCAGTGGCTTAGTTAATATAAACTCTATAAATAAACTTTATTTTGGTTCATTTTTCATCATACATGAAAATAACTCCTGCCCTCAGAGGTGTGTAACTTTTTTTCCCACTTAATCAATAAGAAGCCTAGTTAACTCTCATGACCACCCTTAGTGCATTTATATAATATGTATCCACAATATTGCATGTTAGGAGCTTAGTGAATAGTATGAGGAGGAGTACAGTATACAAGAAGGAAAATGGTATTCACATTTTAAGGACAATATCTAATGAAGCAGTATAATGTTATTTATATCTGCTATTATGAAAGGCCAACATTTCTTCAAATATAACTTCCAGATTGTACGTAATTTTCTACATTTTAACTTAGTGATAGAAATGCCATTTTCCTCTTAATGATCACAATATACTTAGCTGAGATAACTTTTCATGTATAATTAAATGACAGGAAGCCTTTTTTTCTGAAATGTGAGGATGCTGATGAGAAAAGGCTGGATAACTAGTATCAGTCATCAGCTATAAAATCCTTGGTTATCTTTTGTTAAGAGATCTTCATTTGAAAGTTCTTTGACCAGCTTGGCACTAGCCTAAAATTTGCTCTGCAATAAATTTAATCCAAGTCTAATAGGAGATGACTCTATTTCCAAACATATTTAAAACAGAAAAAAAAATTATTGCAGTAAATCTAACATCACAGCAACCAATTCATGGAGCTTAATTATGACACTACTAAATGTGAAAATCTATTCAGCGCTAGGAACACTTTTCACATTACATTCACGCTAAAGATTGGCTGTTAAGAGCTCATTACTGATATTTTTCTAAAGAGTGGTTTATTAAACACAGTTACCTAATAAGCATCTTTGGTGGTGCAAATTGCTGAAAACAGTAATGAGTCTGATTAGACTTCATTTCAATTACAACAGCTTGTCTAGCAAAAAAAAAAAAAAACCCGTGTGTGTATGTGTGTGTGTTTCCTTGATGCTTTGGAATCTGGCTCCAAGATTGCAGTTAAAAAAAGAAAAAGCTACGTCTATATTTCCTTTCTACAGTTCACTTATGAAGGGGACATTGCGTAAGTTATCACCAGTTTACAAACTGGAAAACTCGATAGTCAAAGTGGAGTTTACAACCATGTTTGCTTAAAAAACAGCAAAGCCTGCCTTGACTAATATGTCTAAATAAGGTCACCTGTAGTTTGTATCGCCTTTTCTTTTCCTTAGGAATGTAAAGTTACAAATGAGATAGAGACTTAAAAATAATTCATTCCTATTTAGTTTGTGGAAGTTATTCTCTTGATTAATACTCTCATCTTTCAATTATGTTTTATCTATGGATCTTCTATTTAAGATCTTAGCAATATGAAGCTATGCATGTTAATTAAAAGACCAATTTTAAATAAGTACTTTGGAAGGAAAAATGTAAGAAACCAAGCTTCATGAATATGTACTAATATTTCTGAAAGTGCAAAGGAATGTTTGTTAGACACTAAACTTGATTTTGGCATAAAAAGTGTGTTATTTAGATGTATATAACAGCTAACCTCCTATTAAATTACGCTTGAATATTCCTACTCAGATTGGAAAAAAAAAAGATAATGTAAAAAGCCTTTAAGTGTTTAAGCTGTCATTGCTGTCATTCGGGTAGTCTAGTAACATTTCAATGCTTCTGAGACCTAAGTCCAGGCATGCAATCCACTATTTTGTTACAGTGTCTGAATAGATAGATGCTTTTTAAAGTATAATGTCATTTGACTTTGACTGAATATAATTTCTAAAGTAAGATATGAAAACAATGGCTGAATGTAGAAGCATAAAAAAAGAGGAGGGCAAATAAAACATGTTCACCTGAAAAATCTTTGTTAGCTAAGTGATCATATAATGGCCATAAGACTGAATGTGAAATATCAACGAATTATAGTACTCTTGTATTCAGATGCTTTTTAAAAGATTTTCTTAACAGAAGATAATTTTCAAGTATGTCAATTCAATATACAGGAAAGTACTTTTAGATCTGTGATTCATCATTAATTCTATGAATTTTATATTGTTAGAAATATCATAGAAAACATAAAAATAATTCTATATTAACAGTTGGGGTGCTTTCCTATATAACTCAATTATTATACATTTTAAAGTAATTATTTGTTTTTCAAGGTTTTTTTGGCATTTTCAACTAAAATTATTCTAATAAAGATTTTCCTTTTTGTATACATTTGTGAAAATGTAATAAAACTGGTTTTCAGTTTCTTTTTTGAAGAAAACTTTACACATATAAACTCAGACCTACTCTGTGAGTAGTATCCAAGAAGGAAATGAATGTTCATAGAGAATTTTGAGATAATAAATAAGCCATTGAGTTTTATAAGTATGAAACATTTTTTGAGCTATTTGTTTTGGTTTAAGCCACAAACAATAAATGCATAGCTAAATAAAACTTTAAATAATTCCTACTTTTGATTTAAAGAAAAGATGACGTTCACATGCTATTTAAACAATTTAAGATGTGCTTTGGATTCTGAGATAATTAGTAATAAGGTTAATTAAGCATAAATCATTTTTAGGACAAAAACAGTTATAAAAATCTCTTTTCCTTCTCTCTGTCATTCTTTTCATTGTTTTCTCTATGTCCTTTCCTCAAGCACAGACTTACATATACACATACAGGCATGTAGATTTGATTTTTTTCTGTGTAATCTGCTTGCATCGTTTTGGACACATTTTGGTTTTCCTTTGGATTAGGGAATTTGTGTGCTATGACTAGGATAGCACACAATTTGAAAAGACAAGAGGAACATTTGACTCATTAGCTCTAACATAAGCTACTAGAACAAGCATATTTAGAAATACAGTTCTAGCTTCTAATTAAATGCTATTTTTTAAATGTCCCTAAAAACACTGGCAAACATTTGTGCTCAGCATAAGGAGGTTGGTAAAATAATTCATAATCATTAATAAGAAATACAAATTTTAGAATAGTTTAGATCATATAGAAGTAGCATCCTTATAGGTTTTAATTCTATTGCAGGCAATAGTGAGAGCAACAATATTATTATTATTATTTTTATTTTATTATTATTATTATTATTATTATTATTATTACTTTTACATGGGCAGGGAAACAAACCCGGGTCTCCG
Source organism: Tamandua tetradactyla (assembly GCF_023851605.1). Classification (NCBI taxonomy): domain Eukaryota; kingdom Metazoa; phylum Chordata; class Mammalia; order Pilosa; family Myrmecophagidae; genus Tamandua; species Tamandua tetradactyla. The sequence continues at coordinate 134,738,091 of NC_135329.1, read as the reverse complement.
GCATGGCAGGCGAGAACTGTGCCACTGAGTTACCGTTGTCCGCCCAATTTTTAACTGTTATATTAGAAACCAAGTAAACCATATTTGTTAGTCATAGCAGAAAGGAATTGGATTGGATTTGATTGGAAAATTATAAGCAAAAGGGGATTCTGTATATCATATGATTAATGCCACATAGGACTGGATCAACCATTTTATGAAATTCAGCCAAAACCTAAACTATTTTTTTTAACACAATGGCATCGTCCATCATAATAATAAATGAAATTCTGCAGATAAATATTGTCATCAAGATCGGGTCTGAAGAAACAATTCTTTACACGTGATCTTCCTACTGTTGGCATTTTTCATGGATTCACCTTTGGGGCACCGTTCCCCCACTCCCACCCCAGGGGAAGTGCTACTTTCTTTGAGGATACAGATATTCTCTCTTCTACTTCTGTCTTATTATGCAGCATTCTTTGGTTTTGCAAATGAAGTAGCCAATAGCTCAAAAAACTGGACTGTCATCACAGTACACTTTGAATAGGGTTCTGTTTATCTGGAAATCAGAACATCCCAATTATAGGTGGTGCTCAGATTTATTTCACCAGACTATAGAATGGAACAGGCCAGGGAGAATGTAAGTGGTCAGGAAACTATTATTGTTACTAAGAGTTCTTCACTTATAATACTGGACCACATTGGTTGCATTCTGAAGAAGTTTATCTTCATATGTTGTTTTATATGGGAGAAACAACAGTAAACCTACCAAAACTCATTTCATATGTAGCTTTTTCCACTGCCTTCAGATCAGTTATTTTCTTCAGGCTGGACTAAATTATACACAGGTCCCAGGAGTGAAGGACACTGAATTAATGCACTATGTCACCCAGCCCTGACTATAAAATATTTTTATCAAAGTCCAAGACACTACTTTACTATTGCATTAAAAATTAATGCACAGTTTGCCAAAAAGAAAAGAGATGCATAAATAACCTAAATAAATTTTGTCTGAGTTTTGCACACTTTAGCAAACAGAATGGTTGAATAATTGTATACTTATATATAAATAATATTCTAACTGCTTTTTTTAATTATATGAGACAGCCCTCAATCTTAAGTAAGCATCCTTATTTACCTACCTTGTCTTATATAAACATTCTTTTCAGTGTAAGGCTTTCAGAAAAACACAGAAAAGAGGATGAATTCACATTTCATTTTAGGCAATGTCCTGGGGATTTGGAGATTCTGAATTTGCTTATTGACCCTTGTCAGCTTGGTGTGTTTTGCAAAAATGAATATAGTTCAGTTTAAATATAGCTAAATTAATCTTTACATTTATACATTTGAAATAGAATGCACACGCAAATAACTGTTTACAAATAGCTGTATGTCCACATGACATTTTAGGATTGTGATGAAGGAAATAAACTAGCCAAAGCATAATTCAAGTTTGGTTCATATTTATGCCTGGTTCATATTTATTAAAAGTGAAAATATATTTTATATGGCAAAACAGCTAGAGAATCAATTGGAATAACCTTTGACTTTTAGGACAATGTAACTGATATCTTGGCAGAGTCCTTTTTAGAAACAAAAATTCAAAATACCTAAAAAACTGCACAATAATTTTGATTAAAATTATTGGATTTAAAATAATAGATTTCTCTTCCTGGATTGGTCATACCAGTTGGACAGTATGAATCTAGAATGGGGCTTTGAGGTTGGGTTAACCCCATTTATCCCTGCCCGCTACAGCTCACCTGTTATTTACACACATAAGAGGGTTGATACTGCAGAACAAGGAGAGTACTCTGTTGTGACACAGAACATACATATTCATTAGCACAGGCAGTCCCTATGGACATATGTGGTATGTCTTTATGATCTTTGTATAACAGAAGGACTGGAGGGGGAGGGTGGATGGTCTTAATGGATTGAAAAAGTATATGGACAAAGGGAAGAGATGTCAAGAGAAATGAAAGGCCGTGAGTAACAACTTTAACGGTTAACTACAAAGCACTATTTGAACTGATTTATAAATTGTCTAAAACCGTTCATGGAGGTAGCATAAGCAAATTGACATTTGACTTAACATGGAAGAATCAGTCCTCTCTTTTTCTTTGCAATAGCTGGTGGGTCCTGACACTGAAAACTAATATTCATAATAGGAATCATTTGTATATTTTAAAGTCTCTCTATATACATAGTCATGTAGTCTTTAGAACTAAATATGATAGGATAAACAAAGAAATTTGGACACAATTTTACTTGGGCTTTGATTCTTACTGAGAAATATTTACATAGACACTTTTGTAAAAAACTTCCCCTGCCCTGAATGGGGGGGCGGGGGGGACATAAACCTAAAGTATAATTTTTAACTTTATGGATTTGTGTGTAAGCATAACATGTTTACTCATATGCTTTGACTTAAGTATTGGACATTTTAGGACCCTACAAGAAAAAAATAAGTACTTATTTGAGTTAATGATCATGATTTCCTGAATTGCCTTAAGTGATACACTATCTTGGTCATATATTGAATATAAGCTCAGTGGACTAAAAGTGACATTTCTTTCATCAGTATAATTGCTTTGCATAAGTGCTTATATATTCCTCCTCATCAGTGCAAGCCATCCTCTGATATATGGCTTGCATTTTAAAGATGATGGCGAATCAGACCACACATACCAAGTTTTATCCTCCTCGTGAAATAATGGCAAAATAGTCATCTTTATATTTGGTTATATTTTGATGAGTGAATATTTTGTTGCTGTCTAATTGAATAGAATTTAATGCATTATAGGGAAACATTCAATTAACTGCAAGTTTAATTGAAGGACAGGGTAGAGGGTACGTAGCACCCTGGTATAGGCCCTCTTACTAAGCCTAGAATGATGACATATACAGCAAGGTCTGTTGCATACCCAGTTCCATTCATCCAATAGCTTTCATCAAGAAATAAGAAACATGACTTTGGAGTAGCTTAAACAATCTCTCAAAAGTTATATTAAAGCTCATGCAATAGACTAATAGGGAATGCGCTCTGCTAAACTTTACTATTAAATTAAGCTTTGGTTTGTGGTATCAGAGCCTATAGCAAATTCAAAGAAGCATATTAGGAATGGTGGGGATGGACATATGGAAAAATAGCAAGAAATATTATCTGACAAATCACAGTAAAGGGAGAAACGTTGAAGTAGCAGCAATCTAGGACCATTTAAGAAATCAATATGTTGTCCTACCCTGTTGTACTAATGCAGTGAATCGAAGAGGAAATTATCAGTTATTTTCCTTGTGTTCTGATTAAGAATGCAGAAATGTATATAGGAGTATTTGAAATTTTTTTTCTTGTAAATTCACATAAATTTGAGTGATGTACTTGCTCGTTTTCAAGATGCACTTAAGTGGTTAACTGGAGTTTGAAGCTTCAGAGTTAATGTCATAAATTCAAACACCTATGTGTCCTGGTAGGTACCATAAAAAGACCTGATGTTACATAGGGTGGGAGCACTGGGACAAACTGGGGAGGGTATGCCATGTCCAATGGAGGCAGCTGTTTCTCAGCCATCTGTTGCTAGGCAAGTATGAGATCTGGTATTGTAAGATCTTTCAGCTTGACTTGAAAAATGGGAATATGGAAATAAGTGTATTTTTTTAAATATAAAGTTGACTGATTTTTAAAACCCTGTGCTGGCTGAATAAAACATGGTTGCAGGCTGTATGCTGCCCTCCAGCTGTCAGGTTGCAATTTCTCTATGTTACAGGGTGAGTTATCTGAATTGTATTTACTAAAGACCATTTAGCCAGAATGCCATCATGATTGTTAGAAAGGATTGCTTTATGCAAATAGGCAGAATGAGGGGGGCAGTAATTTGCTGCAAAATGTATTATAATTTTAAGTCTTTAAAATTAGGTGTGAAAGTGTGATTTAAAAAGAAAATCATTTGACAGTATTTGTTATATAATTAGAGTATCTTATTTTTGAGACTGCAGGTTTTGAGATCATTCTTAACTGACTTTAAATTTCTAACTGCTTTGTTTCTTAGATTTGGTCTCTGAAGTGTTGAGTCATAAATACCATTCAAAATAGAAAAAAAACACTTTGAAAACATTTTGAATTTTTGACGCCTGCTTGATTAAGAAGATCATACTCTGTGTTTTGCCAAGTATGAAAGAGTTTCTGTACCTTTCTTATTACCAACATTCCCACTGGAAAATTTCCTTTCCAGTAGCTGTCCTGAGGTTGATTTATGAATTCTGGTAGTGACTTTATATTTTCCCCTGTCTGTCTAGTCTGTTTTGTTTTGTTTTAATAGAGCTCTGTTGTTTTTTTTTTTAATTTTGTTTTGTTTTTCCAAAATATAAGATTAGCAAGAAACATCTGTGTAGTAGTTCACAGTTGGGAAATATTTTCACAAATATTACTATTTTAGGTAATCTTAATAACAATCCAGTAAGGTAGTGATACTGTTATTGTCCACATTTTATAGCTGTGAAAACTGAATATGAAATGCTTAAGTGACTTAACCAAGATTAGAACAAATAAATGATAGCATGAGCAATGCCAGGAGTCCGATTCTCAAGCCTGGAATTTACACCCTGCAAACAAAATTCTAGAACCTTCTTTATGTTTTTATCCAAACAACCTAGCAACGCCACCTAATGTGTTTGGAATACTAGACAAAATGCTATTTGACCCCATAGTAAATGAAGCCGTCGACCAAATGAGGTTGTCTGGTCGGACCTGGTCATTTCAAAGGTCTTTCCTTAATCTCTAAAATCAGAGTCCAATTTTAGGGAACTTTGAATATGAAAATATGAAGAAGAAAACACGCTGGAAAGGTTCATCACCTTGTAAACAAACAGATTCCCTAGATTTAGCTTCTTAGTATTGAGCCACAAGGCTTTCACACAGAACAAGCACCCAGTTTGTTGACTAAATACATTTGACAGCCCCTATATCAGTCAGTTTATAAAGCACTTCTAATCTGGGGGTTTAGAAGATGAAACTAAATTACGTAAATTAAAGAGAATATGTAATTTTCTGTGCTTTTTTCCTTCACTTTTCCACTTATGGTTATTTTTAGATCCAAGGCCACATTATAAGGACGGTGATTATCAGGAAATGGGTTGAGGAAGATCCCGATCAAATGGGTTAGTGCCAAGTAACACAAGACATTGACGCTTTGGCCTCTTTGCTTATGAGGGCGGCAGGCAGGAGAATGCAGCTTAGTCTGCTCATACGTTCCATTTGGTCACCCCTCCCCTTGAAGAATAATGATAAACTGATACTGCACCGGGCCAGTTTTCAGTACCAGAAGGTTTGTTGTCCTCTCTCTCAGAAGGGTTTTTTAGCACATAAACCTGTGTTTTAGTCAGTGAATATGCTATTGTCTACTTGAAACTTTGGATGCTGTATGTGTTAGTTCTGCCATTTCTGACTTCATGGATGATACATCTGAGGGATCTGTAATTACTTTGCTGTATTTACCCCAGTAGAGATTGTTTCCTAGAGAGAATCTTGCTAAATATTATATTAAATTTTTTTAAATATTAAAAAATAATGAAAGGTTCAGAGGTCCAATAGCCCAGAGGAATGTGCTGGGGTAGCAGTGTTGTCATGCAGCCCTGTGTGAGAGCTCTGCAGCTGTTCTAGAACAGGCAAGCCCGTGTGCCTGCAGGTATTTGCCTCAGGTCCCTGCCCTAAGGAAGTCTGAGAAGACCTATAAATGAAGGCAGAGTCCCTAGCAGCCAGAAGGCCCAATAGGAACCTTGTAGAAAAGTGCAGCATTTTTTCAGACCTGTTGAATAGCAAACATGTGTTAGAGGTAGGAGTGCCGTAGTGAGTGTCTTAGATGAATATTTCCAAGAATATGTGCTAAAAATAGATTCCAGCAGACCTAACGTTTTATTTCCAATTCCTTCCAGTTCTGAAAGTTGTTTCTCTATATAACCATTTTTTTTTATAATTTTGAAGCTGTGTTGAAACTTTAGAAGATGCAGTTTTTTGGTTTCAAAATTAGTCAAATTAAACAACAAAATGGAGGAATATAGCAATGAGGCAGTAACTGTCTAGTAATTAAATCTAAGTTCTGAAATGGTCAGTAATGATAAGAATGGGGAATGTTATCCAAACTGTCTAGTTTTGTGGACAATTTGGACTTTTTAAACACATTTAGATATATATAAGTTCATCCTAAATCAATAAAATAAAAACAAAATGTTCAGACTTCTAGTGTAGTTTGTGTCATTCCCATGTAACACATACGTTATCTTAAAAGCAATTATCAAATAAATTATATATTTTAGAAACAAGCATGTTGCATTGTGAAATTTGCCAGCCATATTAAGAATTTCTTGATCTTCTTCAAAAATAAAAATTGATGTTTTGGAACACCATTTATCTTTAAGAGCTGTTTTTCCTTATTATCCCATTTTTTGAATTTTTATTGTACCTATTTCAGCGACTTCCAAACCCTTCTTATGATTTGGGTGCCAAGTTAAGTGATGTGTGTGTACTTTTCACTTACAGATAATAGCAGTGCAGTCAAGGGTGTATGTTTTTTGCTGTTCAAAGAATATTTGACTGCGTTTTCTTTTTCCTTTTTACATTAGGAATATCATTACCAATAAACATAACAAGAACACAAAGCAAAACAAAAAGTGACCAAATTTGGTACTACTTCAAATTGGTCAAAATTCGGGGAACTGATGGAAGTCTCTTTGTGCTCCCAGCGCCAGGAAAGTCTCCCAAATACTAGCTTCTTCAGCACTTACTAATATTAAGAACTAGTTTATAGTTAAATATTAACTTATGCTTTCAAATAACTTTGTTTCAATGACAGGGAGAGGGGTAAGGGGTATGATGGTATGTATGATTTTTTTTTCTGTTTTCTATTTATTTCTTTTTCTGAATTCATGCAAATGTTCTAAGAAATGATCATGATGATGAATATGCAACTATGTGATATTGTGAATTACTGATTATATAAAGAGAACGGAAAAAAATTACTAATGACAGAATTGCAGACTAATTAATATTCAGACTAATTAATAAAAATCTCTGGGGGTGAAAAAAAAACAAAAGAAAGTTTAGTAACATGTAACATTCCAAATCTAGTACAAATGTATAAAGAGAAATAATGGCAAATCACATTCAACAGCTAAATAATTAGTCACACTGGTAAAGCTAGGCCTGCAATTAATTTACATGACTCTGTCAAGATATTGTAAGAATAAATGCTATACTCCTGAAAGTAATGTAATTCCACACTGGATCAAGGATAACTGAGCAATGCGAGACACGTATAACCCATAAAACACAAAATCCCTGTGCAAGTGCTCTCATGGCAAGACTGCACATAAAAAAAACAAACATGTTCATACCTGTTAACTGAGAAATCTGAAGCCAGTTTACCTTTTCTTTCTCTACTTTTTTGTATCATCGATATTTTCTATGATTAAAATTCTATTAATATCAAGAGGAAAAAATATAAGAAACTTAAAAAAAATAATAGCCTTGCTTCAGGGGATGTATGTGAACAATTTTGTTCCTCTAAGGTTATTTAATCAAAGCTCAATCTTGGCTTTTGCAGCCTTGCTAAGGTTACTGTTATTTATATGCATCAATAAATAAACTTTCAATTATCTTGGTAAGCACATCCAAAAATAGCGTGAGAATAAAAAGGTAATGGTGTATCCAGTAATTGTTCTAAATAAATAATTTTGATAGATATGATCTTTGCTTAATTTCAGATGAAACAAATAAAAAATTTAATTAGTTTTGCTAGAGTTAAACTATGCAGAAATACCCAGTGAAAATGGCTACCTACTTTATTTAAACAGCAATCCTCTCTTTTATAGTGATTGTACTTTATTAAAATCATTTTTCTATGTTTTTATAAATTATTAATTTACTAAGAAAACTGTTAAGCCAGGTGGAGGTTGTCCTATTCAAAATTATTCTAAAATTTTGTTTAATCATGTTTGCTGTGTGTGTTTAATGCCAATATTGAATTAGTTCAACTAACCAAAAGGAAGCCCTTTAACTTGTGTGTCTGCATGTGTGCGTGTGGGGGGTGGGGGTGTTTGTGTTGTGGCAAATTCCATTGCCTATGACTACTGAATTATTTTCTGAGACCTTGTTTCAGGATATTTATTCACATATTTCTACTGTATCAACTAATCAAATTCCCATTCATAGCATGTGTGTTCTTATTTTCTTAACTCTGTATTTTTATAACCTTTTAAGTGATAAAGGTCCTAATAGAAATTCCTTAGAAATAATTTACAGGACTAATGAATTTGTAAGTCTTTTAGACAGTTCTACATTATAGTCACATCAATATTCTCTCCTTTTTATAAGGCTTCAAGTAAAGAAGAATTTACATGCTGATTACTTGTGATTGGTTCCTGGTGATTTGCTCTTAATAATTTCCAGTTGAATTTAATGAAAGTATGATTCCTGAAATGCTGCTTCATTAAAATTGCATCTTTTCCCCTTTAAGTGTGATTTTGGTCATTTCACCCATTTTGTGATGTGTTTTCTTCCCCCTTAAAAAGTAATGATTGAGAAAGCTGAAACAATTAAGAATATCACTTTAGTTCTTCCTAGAACTCACCTTAGAGTTTCTAAGAGTGAAAGGATACAGTTCATCAAGATTTTACAAAATTTTTCCCAATTTGATGAGAGTATCTAAAATAGATTTTAAAGGGGGAAAGTGAAGAAAGAATATGCTGCATGTATGGGAGAAGGAAGGTCTTTTGTGTTTTTACTAAAAAAAAATAATATAAAGCTTGATTAAGTTATACTGTGCACATTCAAACTTAATTTAAATGAGATGATTTGCAAATGAATATCTACATGGATCCTTTTTAAAAATCCAAATGCAAATGAGTATGACTGCAATAAAATATATTTGCAAATGAATCCTGTTGCTTTATTCATTTATTGTGTAATTACTGCAATCCTTCCCACCTTGTTTTCAGTATTTCTTAATCATTAAGTTGGAAGCATGACAGCAGTGCCAGCCCTGGCATGATTCTCTTTGACTAAAACCTTGTAAATTAACACAATTAGCACAGCATCATCCTGCTAATTAACTTCCAGTGTCTGGTGCAGTGGTTTTGCAAACAAGGAAGAGGGAGTCAGAAGGGAATCAACATGCCATTCTGTTACCAAACTGTGTGCTATGTGCAGTTTAGCTCAGTGAGTCTAAACTGGCCATGTCAGAAGCCAGAGTCTGGCCCTGAAGAGCTAAGGGGGTTGGGGGAGGAGAACAGAATGGGGAGTAGGAGCTGTCAAAATAGACTGCCTTAATTCAGAAGGGAGCTGATGCCACAGATGCTGCTTCATTTAGACCAGTCCTCCTTCTTATCAAAGAAGCTCTGCCAGAGGGCACAAGACAGTTTGCAAGATCCACTTTGAGTAATACAAAAGAGATTAAGGAGGTCTGCTTAATTTAGCTGTATCAGAATAGGAAGTGTTCAGACCACGCAGAGATTAGGATGGGATGAGCCAGTACTGGGAGAACAGGATTCCAGGCCTCTGATATAACTAACACTGTGGGAGACTTCAAGGGCAGGTAATAAATGTCTTTGGGCCTTGGTTTCCTAATCTGTGAAATAAGGTAACTTTTAAGACCTCCTTAAACTTGAAAAGTTAAATGATTCTCTGATTCTAACTGCTTCGTGTTAAGTGAGAAAAAACTCTTGCTTTATAGTTTGCTTTGGTCACCTTGCTTCAATTAGTAATCTAGCAGATTATAGAATCTCATTATCCAGTCTTCTAGTCATACAATTAGAGTTTATGCCACACATTGTTTCCCATTGATGCTTAGAGTGTTAGAATCCACATTTTCTCTCCAGTCTTATTTTCCCTTACATCTCTATTTCCTTGTTTTCTCGATATATCTAAATAGAGAATAGATAGATAGATAGATAGATAGATAGATAGATAGATAGATAGATAGATGATAGATAGATAGATAGATAGATAGATAGATAGATAGATAGATAGAGATATTCCTCCTTCTTGGTACCTTGAAGGCTGTAAGGGGAGTGGAGAATGTAAGAGAAGGAGGGAGAATGCAAGAAGATCGACAGACAAGTGATGCTTGTTTTTTTTTTTCAGAGACTCAACAACAGAACTGAAAGGCAGAAAGGAACCAGTTGTAATTCATACCGAGTTGTAGGCTTTGTGTGATGAAAGCGATGGAGCGCTGCCTGGGAGATTGCTTTGCTGCACTCCACGAAGCAGATTTGAAACTGTCGTGGACCACTTTAGATGAGAGTTGGATTATGGAATGACCTGCTATGTCTGTGTCATATTGTTCTGCGCAGGGAGCATTATACTGTGCTAACTAGGTGTTCAGTACCAAATAAGAGAGGTATCCTAGATGTGATCTGTCAGCTGTGTCTCATTTTTATATTGGTTAAAATAAAAAACAGAAACTGTGATGTGAAGAGACAGAATAGCTTGATAACGTACATGTTAATACTACCACGCTAGACATTTAAAATGTATGCATATTTTAAGAGCCTCTGATTGAATTCAATTTGACAGAATGTGTGTGTAACATATATATGTATTTGTGCTTGTGTGCATATAGCACGTAAACTGATGGATTCCTTAAATAGTTTCCCTTTTTTAATTAAAAAAAAGAATTTTCGGTCTTTTACAGTGTGTTCTTTTATATTCAGTGTATTTTGTATAGAAGGCTGAAATGTAATCCATTTTAAGGAATGCACATTATAGAGATCATAATAGGGATTAAAACTGTAGAAATACTTCAGAATGTGGATATCATTAATGAAAAATAATTGGTGACAAAAGAAGTTTTAACAGTTCAGATGAATATCTAAGTGAATTAACTCTCCACCCCTCCGCTCCAAATCCATAGGCTTGAAGATGCAGTGGACGCCGGAGCATGCCCAGTGGCCAGAGCAGCACTTTGACATCACCTCAACCACGCGTTCTCCTGCCCACAAAGTTGAAGCCTATCGAGGTCACTTGCAGCGCACCTATCAGTATGCCTGGGCGAATGATGACATATCTGCTTTGACTGCATCCAATCTACTAAAAAAATATGCAGAGAAATACTCTGGCATTTTGGAAGGCCCTGTGGACCGACCTGTTCTCAGCAACTATGCTGATGCCCCATCAGGACTAGTGAACGGTCGGAAAAATGAAAGTGAACCCTGGCAGTCCTTGAATTCCGAAGCTGTTTATCCCATGAACTGTGTTCCGGATGTTATCACTGCCAGCAAAGCTGGAGTCAGTTCAGCCCTCCCTCCAGCAGATGTCTCTGCAAGTATAGGGAGCTCCCCTGGGGTGGCCAGCAACCTGACAGAACCTAGTTATTCAAGTAGTACCTGTGGAAGCCACACAGTACCTAGTCTCCATGCAGGGCTCCCATCTCAGGAATATGCCCCAGGATACAATGGATCGTATTTGCATTCTAGTTACAGTAGCCAGTCAACACCTGCACTTCCTTCACCTCACCCATCACCTTTGCATAGTTCTGGGCTCCTACAGCCACCACCACCACCTCCTCCTCCACCAGCCCTGGTCCCAGGCTACAATGGGACTTCAAACCTCTCCAGCTATAGCTATCCCTCTGCTAGCTATCCTCCTCAGACTGCCGTAGGGTCTGGGTACAGCCCTGGGGGCGCACCCCCTCCTCCTTCAGCATACCTGCCTTCAGGAATTCCTGCTCCGACCCCTCTGCCCCCCACCACTGTTCCTGGCTACACCTACCAGGGTCACGGGTTGACGCCTATTGCACCCTCAGCTCTGACAAACAGTTCAGCAAGTTCTCTCAAAAGGAAAGCCTTCTATATGGCAGGGCAAGGAGAAATGGACTCCAGTTACGCAAACTACAGCTACGGCCAACAGAGATCTACACAGAGTCCTATGTACAGAATGCCCGACAACAGCATTTCCAACACAAATCGGGGCAATGGCTTTGACAGAAGTGCTGAAACATCATCCTTAGCATTTAAGCCAACGAAGCAGCTAATGTCCTCTGAACAGCAAAGGAAATTCAGCAGCCAGTCCAGTAGGGCTCTGACCCCCCCTTCCTACAGTACTGCTAAAAATTCATTAGGATCAAGGTCCGGTGAATCCTTTGGGAAGTACACGTCGCCAGTAATGAGTGAGCATGGGGAGGAGCACAGGCAGCTCCTCTCTCACTCCATGCCAGGCCCTGGACTCCGTGCAGCTACCTCATCCAACCACTCTGTGGACGAGCAACTGAAGAATACTGACACGCACCTCATTGACCTGGTAACCAATGAGATTATCACCCAAGGACCTCCAGTGGACTGGAATGACATTGCTGGCCTCGACCTGGTAAAGGCTGTCATTAAAGAGGAGGTGTTATGGCCAGTGTTAAGGTCAGATGCATTCAGTGGACTGACGGCCTTACCTCGGAGCATCCTTTTATTTGGACCTCGGGGAACAGGCAAAACATTATTGGGCAGATGCATAGCTAGTCAGCTAGGGGCCACGTTTTTCAAAATTGCCAGTTCGGGACTAGTCGCCAAGTGGCTAGGAGAAGCAGAGAAAATTATCCATGCCTCTTTCCTTGTGGCCAGGTGTCGCCAGCCCTCAGTGATTTTTGTTAGTGACATTGACATGCTTCTCTCCGCTCAAGTGAATGAGGAACACAGTCTGGTCAGTCGCATGAGAACTGAGTTTCTGATGCAGCTGGACACTGTACTAACGTCTGCTGAGGACCAAATCGTAGTAATTTGTGCCACCAGTAAACCAGAAGAAATAGATGAATCTCTTCGGAGGTACTTCATGAAACGACTTTTAATCCCACTTCCTGACAGCACAGCGAGGCACCAGATAATAGTACAACTGCTCTCACAGCACAATTACTGTCTCAATGACAAGGAGTTTGCACTGCTCGTCCAGCGCACAGAAGGCTTTTCTGGACTAGACGTGGCTCATTTGTGTCAGGAAGCAGCGGTGGGCCCCCTCCATGCCATGCCAGCCACAGACCTTTCAGCCATTATGCCCGGCCAGTTGAGGCCAATCACATATCAAGACTTTGAAAATGCTTTCTGCAAGATTCAGCCTAGCATATCTCAAAAAGAGCTTGATATGTATGTTGAATGGAACAAAATGTTTGGTTGCAGTCAGTGATAACTTCTTTAGAACAATGTAATGAATGTTGGCACACACACACATAAAACCTGCTACATAGGGTATAGAACCCCTTTCCAGTAGTGTTTAAATTGCAAAGGGTACTGGGGAAGACGACAATTAAGTTGCATCTTTAGAGTCAGGGTAGATTTGGAGAAGTGCATCACAATAAGAGCTTCTGATTTGAAAGTCCCAGATGACAGAAAGCATTTGTTGATGCTCAGATCGGTTCAAGCCAGAAAACACTCACCAAGGAGCAAGGTGCAAGTGTGTTGATTTCAGAAGGACGTGAACCTCGTGTGTTGATTCCATTCTGCTGTTCTCGAGATTTAGTTGCTGTCAAGTGCCTGGAGTGGTGCTTTATTTTTTGTTTGCCTCACAATTACATTGGTGGCATGTGCTAATATAAAGAGCTTTAACTTCAAACATTATTGGACTAAAGAGATGAATGGTTGTGTTACGACAGAAAACCAGATTTTTGCCATTTTAAGAGCAACAGTATTCCTCAATCCTGTCTGTTCTGCAGTATTAAGCTAAGAACAGGTAAAACAGGGTAACGGTAATCTGGACCTTAATTTCTGCAGTTCATTTCTTTTAATGTTCTTGTCTGCAAAAACTCAGGAAAGCGATTGTGATTTGTACAGTACCTCAAAGGAATGTGTTGAAAGCACTATGTACTGCTGAGAGTAATAGGATAGGCTTCAATGTTACTTTATATTAAAATGTATGTTTACCTCAACAATTGGAAAATAGCAAGGAAAATTACTTTGAATGTATCCAGAAAAATACTGACGTGTGATACAACTGAATATTTACGATTTAAAGTAGAAATGGAAGGATTAAAAAGAAAAAGTTCTTTTGCTAATTATGGGGAATTAACCAGAGCAGAATAATTCTTTATGTCAATAACTGCAAGAGTTCTTAGTACATTGCTCCTTGATAATTAAGTGAAAATGTTCTTAAAAGGTACACTGGTTAATGGAAAGCTACTTATTCAGTTTGTGTTAGTGTCTAGAACAGTTAGCCACAAGACTTGTTTGGGACCCTGGAAGTCACAGTACCTAAAAACTATGACTGCCTTTTACCACCTCGGTGGTGGTGGTGGTGGTGTGGTAGTTTGCAAGTTATCTATTAAAACTGCTGGGAATGGTGTCATTCTAGCTCACTAAGCCAGTTTATAGGCTTGCCCTGCTGTTTGATAGAATGCAGAGAATAGCAACCAAAACAAACAGACAAACAAAAAGAAAGGACAACCAACCAACTTACATATATCCTCAAAGAACCTCTCCATCTTCCCCCCTTCCTTTTGTCTCCAGTCTTCTCGGTGCAGTTTTGCTTATTTTGAAATCTCCTGGGCTGTAGTGTTCTCGCATTGATTTCTACCTCAGTTTTGTTACATTTCTCTTGGAAAGTAAAGTAGAAAATTTGAAGTGGACACACACATGGCAGCATAGCTCTGCAAACTTGTTAACTTTGTTTTCTTCCATCTTTCCCCATGAATCTAGTTTCCTAAAACGTCAGCCTTTATACTTACTCCCACCTCAGTCCCCCTCCCCCTCCCATGGGATATGTGACCTTATGGTTAATTCCCTACTCCCCTCCTGCTCCCCACCAAGTTGTTCTTTGTATCCTTTAATGCTTTATGTGCAACTTTTCATTGATAGCTGACTGAGGTTGGGCAGTGCCTCTGATCAGTCATATGTAGGCTGTCAGTTTCCAAAGCCACTGCCCCTGTATAAGTAGAACAGCCTGGCTTTTTGAATGTATTTTTTTCCTGTTTTTGTTTTTCCTCTTTTTTTCCCCCTCTAGTTTAGAGCTGCAGTAACAAAACCATTGCAAAGCACTGGCATTTTATGTATTCTAAATGATGTACTTTTTAAAAAATTTTAAATAAATGCAATGAGAAGCCCCAAGAAAGGTCTTTCTGTTATTTTTTCCTTCAAAAAATTTTACTGTTCTCATTTGCAATATCAAGTTCTCTGAAATGAGTAAAAAGAGAAGGATAATGAAGGATTTCTAATATCTCTGAAACTTTATGCTGTTTGATCATTACTTCCCTCTTTTCTTTTTTTTGTATTTGGTAAAAACCGAGCAAATGAACCAGAAGTTAATTTACTGTGATATCCTATCATTTAAAACTGTGCTTAAATATAGTAATTCCATATTAAAAAGCAGTGCCTTTCATTAAGGATACAACAAATAATATTTAAGTTTGTTCTTTGCTTTTTGCAAGTGAATAAACTCTAGAATTGAGTTCTGGCTCTACCCTGTATATCTCTTAATGTAAGGAGATTCTCATATCCCCATTAACTTGTAGGTTCATATTGATCTCATCGACAAGTTTACTTTTGCAGAGTGCTGACCTATTTTCTGTCTTTTAGGCATTACATTTCATTTCCGCCAACATGTTGTGTTCACTTGAAGGCATCTGGCAAGTTTTGACAACTTAGGAAAATCCAATATTGACCCCCCATTTTTTTGTGGTTAGTAAGTCTTAATGCCAAATATATGACTGCACTATTATGTTTTACACTCATTTATAAAACTGAAAATAAATAATATGTATTGGCTTTTAGCTTTAAATGGCTTCAAAATTGCTTTGAGGTATGAGTGGTCAAAAATCCATTTATTTAGGTAGAAGCTGAGCTCGTGTGTGAATTTCATTGAGCTTCATGAATTCTAGGATTTGATCTCTTAGGAAATTGGGCATGTTGAAGAAATGAAGATCAGTTGGGGGAGATAGGGCTGACCTTTGAGTGCATAATGCTCTCCTATGCTTCTTTGATTCTGCATGGCAGCATTATAAGCTCTTCTATGGACTTGCCTAATGATGAGCTCTTTTCTGATCATCCCTTCTGAAGTTTGGGGTGGGGGTGGGGTGCCATATTCTCAGAAGAGAATGTGTACAATCAGTGGTAGTACAACTGAGTAATCGGGCTTCATATTCTTGGCCTTTTTTTTTTTTGACTGCTAAAAATTTGGAGAGGACCGCTAATGAAAGTTAAGTAATGAGCCAATATAAAACCCCTTGCCATCTTACCAGGGATTGAGTCAGTCCACTTAGCCCATAATTCTCTTCTTCACAATAAAATTTTCCAACGAGGACAAAAAGGAAGTGAAGGAATACTACTTCAGTCTAAGGATCAATAGAAATTCAAAAGATGGTGGGTTCATAATGACCTTATATGTGACACAAATAGAAATTCTCTATACTTCTGACATGCTTCTCTCCAAAATATTTAGAGCATTAGTGACAATATTGAAAACTTTGCTGACTGAGCTGATCAATGGAATGTGAAGGCAGTATACTTTAAGGCTATTTACTTTCACACAGAATGTTTATCTATTAGTCAGTTTGTATTCTAGTCAAATGCAGATAGACGGGTATAATGTTTTCTTGTGCATTTGAAACCTATCAAGGAGAAAATAAACCATTCCACTAAAATACATAGGCCAAACACCATCTGGGCAAGTGATAGAAGCTATCCAGAGGCTATGCTGTATAAAATAGCAAGGTCAATTTACATGGACTGCATAGTACTTGGCTATGCAGTTTTCAAAAGAATACATCCAAAAAATCCAAAATTAATTCATGTTATAGGTCTTTGTACATTTAAATATATCTGTGGGTTGCAAAATGTGTTTAAGTGGCATCTAGAATGTCTTCCTCTGCAAATATGTCCAACTCCAAGCAGAAAGATACTTCTATAAACTTATTATCATATTTCTTAGCAAGAATTGGTTATCATGATTGTTGAATCTGTATTTTGCAAAGTAAAAGGGACTCAGTTTGTTGCATTATTGAGGCCACTAAAATTCTAATATATAAATATAATTAGCATGTGTGTTTGTGTGTGTGTATGTGTGTGTGTGCTGTTTTCACTACCACCTATTTGAATTTTTTAAAAACTAACATCTATTTTACATTATTTAGAAGCAACTGGTTATTTCCTTTCTTCATATATGCAGAGAACATATCAGATATATTTAATTACAAACAAATAATATGTTTTAATGTTTTTTCTTTTGAAAAGTAAAGCCTTCAGTTATTGAATCACCTGCCAGTTTTTATTTGAAGCACATTAGCAAACATGGAGCTATTAGTATTTCAGAATTCAAAACCAGCTGTACTTGTGACTAACCAACACATGAACTGAAGCTCATACTCTGCTAAGACCTTTGGTTGACATTCGATTTTGAACCTGCCAGATGCATTTGTGTGAACCAGGGATACTGCATCTTTAATGAACAAGTCTCTCCTCTTTCCCGTTTTTAAATACAACCCAAGCAGTGTAGCACTAGGCACTGCA